>NC_045698.1:55640064-55943754 GCF_009834535.1 Camelus ferus | reverse complement strand
TTCATTTTTTTATTTCTTTCAATTCCTCCTTGCATTTATGACTTTTGCTTAACATAATTCAATAAAATTTTATTTAACAGATGAATCATAACACTTAATTTTTTTGCATAAATTATGTAGTTTAAAATATAAAAATAAGACCTTTATTCCACTGTGCTTATTGTTTTCAACTCATTGTCTGATATTATTACTGTAACCAATGCTTTCTTATGACTTGAACGCATTATATATGCTTTTGTACCCACTTTAATACCTAATCCTTTTGTGTTTAAGTATGTCATTTGGGTTTTGTTTTACAGTCTAATCTTCTACTTACATTTATTTTTACAATAATATTTGGTCTTACTTCCATTTGCTTGTTAAACAATATCTCTCTTTTTTATAATGCTTTCTTAACATTTTCCTTTTTTCCCCCTAACTTGTGACATATGGACTCTTGTTTGTTTTCATATTTCCTGTTGTTTTAGACCATATGCATATTTTAAATTACCTTCATGGTTTTTTTTTTTTTTACATTTGAAATTATTTAATTTCTATGTTGAGTGGGATGCATTGATTAGAAAGAGAATCTGCTATATAGTACACAAGGAGAAGCATCAGAGTTTGCCAGCAGTAATTGAAGGAGTTAGACTATGAAATGACAGAGAATCGTGCCTACCAGTTAGACACTGAGAGGTAAAAGAAAAGAGAACAAGAACAGAGACAAGTAGAATCCATGGAATGACTTGCATCCTCTTAACCACACAACAAAGGTGTATTAGCTTTCTACTGCTGTTGTAACAATTACCAGAAACGGAGTCATTTAACACAACGCAAATTTAAAATTTCACAGTTTCTGTGGGTCAGAAGTCAGTGGACTCCAGGCTCCGCTGAGAGTCTCACAAGGCTAATATCAAGGTATTGGAACTGCCTCTGTTCCTTTCTGGGAGGCTCTGGGGGGAAACCTTCTTCCTTGCTTATTCAGACTGCTGGTAGAATTCAGTTCCTTACAGCTCTAGGACTGAGGTTCTTTTTCCTTGCTGGCTGTCAGGTGAGAGCTTTGTTCTCAGCATCTAGAGGCCACCTGCATTCCCTGGCTTATAGTCCCCTTCCTTAGACTTCAGTGTCAGAAATGCTGGCTTGAATCCTCACACTGTGTCTCTCTGACTTCAGCTGGGAAAGATTCTTCTCTTTTGAAGCCTCATGTCATTAGATTAGACTGAAAGGGATAGTCTCATCTCAGAATCCATTACCCTCATCACATCTGGACAGTCCTTGTGCTAAGTAATGTAACCTATTTACAGGTTCTGGGGATTAGGGAATAGACATTTTTGAGGGGCCCTTATTCAGTCTACCACAGGAGAGAAAGTGAGAATACATTAGAAATCAGACCAGGTAACATTAAGGGTTCTTATCAAAGCTTTACTGTATTGAGAAATGCAAATCAAAACTACAGTGAGGTATCACCTCACATGGGTCACAATGGCCATCATTAAAAAGTCCACAAATGATAAATGCTGGAGAGAGTGTGGAGAAAAGGGAACCCTCCTACACTGCTGGTGGGAATGTAATTTGGTACAGCTGACTATGGAAACAGTATGGAGATTCCTTTTACAAACTAAAACTAGAGTCGCCATATAATTCAGCAGTCCTACTCCTGGGCATATATCCAGATAAAACTCTAATTCAAAAAGATATATGCACCCCAGTGTTCATAGCAGCACTATTTACAATAGCCAAGATGTGGACACAACCTAAATGCCCAGCAGCAGATGACTGGAGATGCAGTGCGCATTTACAATGGAATACTACTCAGCCATAAAAAAGAATGAAATCATGTCATTTGCAGCAAAATGGATTGACTTAGAGATTATCATACTAAGTCAGAAAGAGAAAGACAAATACCATATGATATTACTTATATACAGAATCTTAAAAAATGACACAAATCAACTTATTTACAGAATAGAAATAGACTCAGACATAGAAAACAAATTCATGGTTTTCAAAGAGCAAAAGAAGGGTGGGGATAAATTAGGAGTTTGGAATTAGCAGATTACACACTACTATGTGAAAATACAACAACAAGGTCCTACTGTATGGCACAGGGAACTATACTAAATATCTTGTAATAACCTATCATGAAAAAGAATTTATAAATATCTGAATCACTATGCTGTACACCAGAAACTAACACAACACTGTAAATCAAATATGCTTCAATTAAAAATAAATAAAATACAAAGCTTTATTGTATTGACCTGACAAAAGAATCCTACTTTATGAAAGTAAACTATAATAAGAAAACCTACATGCAAATGAAGTGAACATTAATTAGGGGTGGGGCCACAGGTGGCCTGGAGAGTGCCACATTGAGGGTGGGCCTGGGAGGAGTCTGGAGAGTAATTCTGATAGAGACCAAGAATGATGTCAATGAAGGTGAAGAATGTGACACCTGTAAAAAGAAGTATCAAAGAGACCTGAGCATTGCAGACTTATTGCTACTCTTTCTGATCCAGGTTGGAATAGACATTAAGTCATTAATCACGTAGTTTTACATTCAAGTTGCCTCATCTAGTTACCATGGCATTGTTGTCTAAAAGGAATCCTTATTTATTAGGAAACGTGCCCTTAGCAAAAGTAGATGCTCAGTCTTCTGGTGCTTTGTGTAGGGTTTCAGGGCAATCTTATCAGTCTAGACCCTGGATTCTATTTCCTTCCTCTTAATACTATCTTGGAGAGTTGAACCAATCCAGGGAAATAGCAGGGAGACAACATTGTTTCCCAATGTCTGGAGTCAGGGTTGAAAGTTGTATTAAGAGTTTCATAAAACCATTCAGGTCCCTCAAGAGAAAATGAGTCAGCAATTTATTTTTATTTCTTTCATTCAACCTGCCTAGCTTCTCAGTGTTTTCTGTTACATCTAAATTTTGCATCTAGGTCATTCTTAGTGCATTAAATTTTTATTTCATCTCCTGAGTTTTGAATTTACATTCAATTTTATTAAACAGATTTATAGTTACTTGTGTCTGTCTTTATTAGTAATTACATCAACAGACATTTTATAAAACTTTTTTTCTATGCTTCAGCTCTTAACTGAATAGACATGATATTATATCAATATATTTTACATTAATATCTGTCCAAAGTAAGAAAAGTAGAAACTTTTTTGGGAAACATTTATGTTCTGAAAATTACTTTGCAGTGCTAACATTCAACCAAGTTCTATATGAGTGTTTTTCCTTTTCTGGCAGATTTTGGATTCACCCTTTTCTCTCCATCCAAATTTTATTCTTCCACTGTAGACTGAAATACTCAGGCTTTCACTTTTATGTTAGTCTTCAAATGTACTTCCACCCCAGTCTCTACATTTCTATCAGTTCTTATGCTGATGACAATCCACCTTCCTAAAACATTTTGACCTTGCTGGTTAGCTACCTGTGACTCTGCTAAAGCTGCCTGATACGTGTTACTTTTTCTTGGACTATCTTCTCCATTTCTGCCCCTTAATCTAATCCTTATATTTCTTTCAACACCAAATTCAGATTATATCTTCTTTCACCTGATGACACATGGCAACTTCTTGTTTCAATTTATATAATATCTATCATCCACTTCATCAACATTAGCTTAAATTATAGGAGTTTTATGCCCTTCTCTAATTGTTTCTGTGTATCTTATTTCCCCTACTGTATTCTAAGTTTTGTTAGGTCAATGATTATTTCTTTTTTCCTTTTATGGCCTCCCAAGCACCAGGCATGGTACTATGCTCACAGTAAAAGTCTAAGAGTGATTTGTTGTTTACTGAATAACTAACAAATAGTTTGTGCTAAATGACTCAGTCCAATAATTCAATGTAAGTTAAAATTTAAGTACAAAAAAATAAAAACACGCACGTTTTAAAATAAAACTATAAAAAAGAAATGGAATGAACACTGAGCCTCCTTAGCCGCCCTTTTACCACAGTGAACGCTTTCGGTGGTGCCTCATGCATACCTTAAAAAGCATTTCCATTTATTCACACCGTACTAACTAGAACTCTGTTATTCACCAAATCTAGAAAAAATATACAGGAACCACACTGTATCCACTGTCCTATATTTTTTTCTCACTTACATTCCTTTCTTAGTCTGATAATCTTTCCAAATCAGTATTTTCAGATACATTTTCATTACTTTTTAATGGCTACATAGCATTTCATTGTATAAATGTTCCAAGCACTATCTTCCACTTATGGAATATTGACACAGTTTCCAGTTCTTTGTTATTACAAACAAAGTTGCAAACAATTAAATAGGAAGTATATACTTTAAGCAAAAATCAGTTGCTCTGAAACAAAGTATCCCCATTCTTATGCCAGAATTTATAATAGGGGGAACTCATGAAAAGGAGTGTGAGACTTCTAATTCAACACCAAGGATTAACAATAAGTGATTAAAGTTTGATTAAAATTCAGTTAATGAAGGGAAATACCCTATGTAGAGCTCAGTAGTGTAAAAAAGAAAAAGGGGGAACAAGTTAACATTTACACACTTGACTTTTGTGACTGAAATTATCATAATTGCAATACTTTTTCTTGGAATCATGGAAGTGACGGAGGGAGATTTGTGGATACCTGGAAGAAAAATGTTCCAGGCAAAGTCACAAAGCAAACACAAAGGCTTCAGGGTGGAAACATGGAACATAAGCAGAGTGAGAAAAAGGGAGAGTAGTATGAAATAGCCAGAGAGGCTACATACTGTCTTATAAACCATTTAAAATACTTTGCCTTTGTCCTGAGTGAAATGCAAAGACATCGGAGGGTTTTAAACTAACAAGTACCTTAATCTAACTTACATTTTAATAGAGTCATTTGCTGCTTTGAGAATACATAAAAGGGGGGCAAGGAAGCAGAGAGATTTTTCAGGAGGCTATGCAATAATCTAGACAAAACTGATTGTAGCAATGGTCTGTGAAATCTAAGCTACTGTGTAAGGCAAAAGTGAGGGCACCAGTGTGGGGGTGGACAGCGAAAAAAACAGCAGTATTGCCAACTTAAAGAAAAGCACACAACATGAAGAGCTTATGAGTTTATATTTTTTTCAGGGACTTACTGAGGACTATAGCCTAGGAGACAACTCTGGGGAACTGGTCCAAAGAGGTAGGGGAGGAGCCGTATGAATACGATTTTTTTGGCTAGGAAACACACGTGGTCAAGCATACATCTTGGTAAAAGATTACTGCTAATCACAAAGAACAACTACCTAAGTTAATGACTTTAGTGCTTTTCTATATACGAGAAGACGTGAGAATCTGGAGTTACTGTAATTCTTCCTGAGATATACATCTAACTATCTAGGGGCTGTTTACCCAAAGCACAGAGTGCCTCATCCTATTTTTCATCCTGAATTCCTTTCAGGGTGCACTGTGGGTGAGCAACAGCAAAGGGCTGTGATTTAACCTTTACATAACTCAGAGATGAGTGATGTTCTTTGTTCTTTTTTTGTTCACAGTATCAATAGAATGTAGACCCCAGTGGGGATTCTAGAGCTGGTGAAGTAGGGGTATTAGAGGAAGTGAGTCAGAAAATGGGAATCGTTGGTCTGATGGTACGATGCTTGAAAGTGACATTACAAAGGAGATGCAGTTATTGATAATGATAAGATGTAGATCTTGGTTACACTAGCAGGAAAGAGAAGTGAGGTAAAGTGGAAGGTAAGGTCACTGAGGGAAAGGAGACTGGGAAATTGATAGGCCAGAGCAATGCAAGGTTCATCTACATGAGCAATGATATTCCAACAAATTATGACCAGAGTGAGGTTAGAGAATGTGCTAGTGAACCAGGAAAGAATACTTTCAAGGACTGCTAGGGAGGCACTCAGGGTGCTATGGAAGACTGCAACAAGGAGGTATGATGATAGAGCCTGATGCAATCCTTACTCAACAGTTAAACGTTTCTTGAAAAATTATTCTTGTATCTCATATAGAGTATTTTTTTTAACTGTCACTATTAGCACAACCTAGGATCATGCTTACTGATTCTTAGAGCTAGACTGCTTGGGCTTAGATGACATCTACTATTTACCAGATGTGTGACCTGAGGCAAAATATCTTATATCACCTATGCATTGGAAGTAATGGAAGTACCTCCCTTACAAGGTTGTTGTGAGTCTTATTTGAGGTAATATATGTAAAGCACATAGACCAACACCTGGCACAGACTAAGTGCTATGTAAGCGTTTGCCATTAATAATGTAACTTTCTTCACTTGGGTATCACAAGGCATGTCAAAAAAATCATCACTGCATGCATTGTAAGTTGGCTGGAAAGAAAGTTGGTGGAGAGCAATTTGTCAATGCCTTTATTCAACAATTCTATTTCTAGGAATTTATCCTTTAGCTATACTTACTCATTTATAAAATGACATGTATACAAAGATATCCTTGCTGTGTAATTGATAATAGTGAAAAGTTTGGGAAAATGGACAACCATAGAATATACCCTATGCAGCTCTTTAAAAGAATGTGTTAGCTTCCTGTGTTGAAAGAAAATTCTCCAGGATATACTGTTATATTAAAAAAAATGATCAATTGCAGAACAGTGTGCATACTTTGCTAAAATTTGATATGTACAGATATATTTGTCTATGTATGTGTTTGTAAATGAATGTAGTATTTGTGGAAAGTTACATACACAGGAAGCCTCTGTTCCCCTCCCGGAAGAAAACTAGGTGACTAGGAAATAGAGGTAACAGTAGCCTTATCTTTTAAGTTTATATTTTGTAGCAGCTTTTATATTTTGTACTGTGTACATGTTCAAAAATTATTTTTTAAGTATGCCTTGATTCTAAAATGTCGATTTCATACTGTGAATTTCATAATGTGAAAATTAATAAACAGAAATCTCCTTTAAAATAGAGTAAGGAGACCAGAAGGGAGAGTTTTCACATCCTGCCATTTGAGATCAGTTGCAGACTGAAAAAAAGAGAGGTACCTTTGCAACTACAACAGGAAGAAAGTTACTACTTCTCTGCCCAACAGGAGGAAGGAAGAATTTCTCTTTGCCCAGCAACAGTCCAGCCAATTAGAGACTGTCACAACTCAGCCAATGAAAAGCCACTACACTTTGGACTCCCAGTTTCCTCCAATGGACTCTGTTTATAACAGCTTCTCCCAACACCCCTTTCTCTATAAAAGAATATTCCTCTCCTTTGTTCTCTGGATTTGTCTGTGGTTCACCATAGATTACATTTCCTAAATTGCAATTCTTTACTGTTCCTGAATAAGCCCTTTTTGCTGGTAAAATAACTGGCTGTTTTTATTGTTTTAGGTCAACAAGGGCATATCCCTTTAGCAAACATTTCTTGATGGCTTCACTGTATGCCATCTTCACTGTGTGCCCATGGCAGGTACTATGAGAGAGTATGAGGAAGACAAACGTCAGTCTTTCTCCTCAAGGTACTCGTGGGGAGGCAAGATGCACCCCAATGGATCATTAGCAAATCAACACCAGACATGTGACGTTCAACAGCCAAGTGTTCTAAAGAGGCTGAGAGGATGACAACTGTGTCACCTTGGGACTTCTAGCTCAGAGTCTAGATCTGGACAGACATTTAATTTATTCAGACTGGCTCTCTCTTATTTGCTTAATTTTAAAAAATTAGCTAAGGAATTCATTTATCTGAGAGGCTGTTCTCTCACTGCTACCCTGAGTTCTACTCATTTATCTTCCCATAAAGTATCTTCGAATATAAAAAAAGAAAACAAAAAATAACTTTCAAAATTATGCTTCCCATTCCAGCAATACAAAAGCAGTACGTCCATGTATCCTTATTCCAGCTGCTTTCTAGTAGTGCTGCAACTAAAATGCTCTATTTATTTAAAGCCTAAATTTAGCATGAGGTGACTGGGCAGCTCAGGACACCGCAGTAAAACGTCAGCGAGTGGTGCTGTGAGCCATGGCTGGTGATGAGAATGTAGGACGTTAGTGTTTCCAGCACGTCTTAAGGCCATGAGACACGTGGAAAAGAAAATGAGAAGTAATTGAGATTCTGAGAGGGGACATTGAGAGTTACCTACAAATAGAAACTAATCTTTTTTTTTTTCCTTTTTCTTATTCTTAATCCCCTTCAGACCAAAATCACCGCCATGTGTCAGAAGACCAGGCACCGTTTCTGTGCTACAGGGTAAACCTGCTGTGCAAACGGAGCCCAGTTTCTAATCCTGTACCAAACATAAAATTAACTTAAAAAATGGCTTTCTGTTTCAGTTTGTTTGCTCGTAAGTTACAAAGCCCTGATAGATATTTGAGGAAAATGAAAGCAAGAGGCTCAAAGTTGTTCAGTGGAGAAAAAGAGCTGCTTTGTGAAACAGACATTTCTGAGAAACCTCTACCCTCAGCCCCCCACCTTAGCCCCACCTCCCCTCTGAGGTCACACACAAGGAGAATGCTCTGGGTTGAGCGATGCTGTACCACACACAGATGCCGACCTGGGAAGGCTATTTCCACCCTAGATGGATTCCAGAGAAATACATTTTGCTTGAGGCTAATCCAGGAGTCTGTTCTAGCCCAGAGAGGGCCCTTGTGGTCTTGAAAGCCAGGAGACCCAACGAGTAATTCAGACAGAGGGTTTGGGTTCACTCTAGGGCAGACCCAAGAACCAGGTTTGGCCCAAGAGACTGGGGCCACCCTAACGCCATTTCAAGTTAAAGTCAAACTGATCTGATTTCTCAGGAGTCTTTATAAGAATTCCTGCCAATACTTTTCCTGCCCTGAGGCCAGAAATAAAGTTGTGCTGAGTGCAGGTCCCTGAGGCAATTAGAGTCAGGTCAGGCAGTAGATTGAGAGCTCGCAAAACCCAGGAAGAGCGTCAGGAATCCTGTCTGCCAGTTACCCCGACAGTACAGGGTACATTTAGTTTTCAGAGCACTTGTAAGGGCATCAGACTTCAAATCCCTTCGCTTGTATCTGATTTACCTGGTGAATCTTTTACCCAACTTTCCTCATCCAAAATTTCTCCTAGAACCAGGGACTGGCCTTGTCCAACCAACCATTCTCCTGGTTTCTTCATAAAGCTCCTAGCAGCCCCTAGCTCCTGGGCTGGACCCAGCTTCTGCTTACATAAGGCAGATTTGACCTTCCTTTGTTCCATGCAGACATCCTTCAAACAATGGGCATTTCAACACTAACCTGGCTACGTCTAACATGTTTATATCTCTTTAGGTTGGCTATTTTTGGAGTGGTTCTGTCCAGGGATTAATTTGCCCTTCTTCCTCTTACTTTGAGCTCATTGCTCCTAGATCCTTCAACTCAAGAGCTCCCAGAAAACTTGATGGCCAGGGACGCACTATTTAGAATACTTCATTGGAAATGCACTTTGGCTGAGAGTTCCCGAGGACTTACCCCCAAACAAGCCCCCAACGCTCATCCATGCCATCTCAGACACACTGAAACCAGATGCCTTCTAAACGAAAAAAGAAAGCAGGAAATAGAGCCAAGGATCCACCTGGCCAAACACCACCTTAATAGAAGCACTCGCTTTTTCATTCCCTGCCTCTAACTCTAAAAGCGAATGGAAATACTCAGCTTTTCTGTATCTATGGGAAGGTACTTCTTTATTATTAAAAAAACATAAAAATAAGTATATGACAAAAGGAATCCTTGTTCTTCAGTTTTCCAATTCAGATTCTAGTTGATAGAACATGACAAGTACTCCTCTTCCCCAGTCCCTCTCCACCACTTCCAGAAAGTCAAACAAGAGGAGCGAAGAAGCAGCATTGCCTCTTTTAAGACTGTCAGATGCTTAAGACTGCCAGATTGATAATACAGCCAACTCAGTGTACTGAAACAGTAAATAAATAAGGTCCATGTGACTTAAGTTAATATAGCTCCCAAGGGTGCCTTGGCTTCAAGGGCATAGTTTATGCCCTGCGGAACCTCACTCAATTAAATAATAAACATAAAGTAGCAGAAAGCAGGCTCTGAATCAACGAGTTCCTACTGAGAGCTGACACTCTGCTTTGCACTGAGGGATGCAGATGCCAGGGTCCCTAACTTCAAGAAGCCTATAGTCTAGTTGCAGAGAGCGATTCATACCGAAGAGCAATATAGCCGAGGACTAAACAACAGGCAATTAGGTGCTACGGTTCTTCTGAAGCAAGGGAAGACAGAGAGAGAGAGTCGTGCGCTGGACCCTGGAGGGCAGGACTGTGGACAGTGAAGAGACAGAAACAGAAGGAACCTCTTGGAGGTGGAACAGACATGGTCTGTCCATGGACTGTCAAGAGGCCCAACTGATCAGAGCAGGCCATCTGTGCTGTGTTAATAATTTCAAATTACCGCTTTCAGATTATGCCAAACAGAGGGAAGAACGTGTTGATCTAATGAATATATATGTGAATGTGAAAAAAGGTCTGATTCATTTTCCTCTGCCCATCTATAATATATTCATGAAGTTGCTTCAGAAACCATACTATGCTTATAAACATCAAACTGGGGTGTGGGGCTGGAAAGAAAGAAACATTTTTAAATTATAGCCATTATTTTATGATCTTCTTGTCTATATTTAACCTAAAGCTTTTCTAGTGTTGACCATGATTACTTAAGCCCTTTCCTTTCCTTCCAACTGTTGACTTTTCAGCCTGAGAGTCCAACTCAATACCATTTACTCTATAAAACTGGCCAAGTCCAGCTGACTGAAAATACTGGCCAAGTCCAGCTAACTGAAAATACAGTATCAGGATCATATAGGATTAAGAGAAAGAAATGAACCAAAAGAGGAAAAGGAAAGCAGTTCTATGTAATAAGTTTCATGTTACATTTAAAACAAAACATTTAGTCCATAGGGTTCCATCTGCCACTAACAAGGCAAAGGATCTTAGTAAGAGGAAATAATGATACGACTTAAATAGTTCTGATAAATGAGGTGTAAAAACACTTGTGAATATATTTTGAACACAGACATTATCTTAGCATTTACTCTTTTCTGTTTTATAGATATAGGATTGTATTTTTCTATAAAATGAATACTGTTCAAATTGACTCTTCTTCTTCTCATTAAAATTGAATTTTTCCCCTTGGAGAAAAGCCTTATGCCTATAAAAATGTTAGGCAAAATCTGAAATTAATGAATAAAGAATGTATATGACCTTGGAACAGTCCTTGGACAGCTGAGGCCATCCTGCTGTGTAATTCACCAGCCACCTGAGATGTGTTCCTCTGGCTGGACACTGCTCACTGCTTTTGTACTTTGTGAAAAAGCTCACATGAGAAATTAGCAGCCTTCTGCTCAGAATGCAAGGACCCCGTACGTAACACCACATATCAGAAAAGTAAATGCGAAAAATTTCCCTTGTCCTTTGACAAGCTATTCTTCATTGAATTCTAGTCTGAGCTGCTTCTCGGTCAGCATCTGTGGACAAGGACACCAGTGACTGGTCCTGAGTTCTCCCATGATGGCTGATCAGCCAGGAAAACACTCCCCAAGTGCCACCCGAGAGACAGATGTGCCACCTCCCTGCCCTTCCTGAAATAGACAGAGCAGACCTGTACTCAGATTAGTGCCCCAAAATTCCAAAGGAAAATCCTAAATAGGAAAACATATATTTTTAGAAGTCTGAACAGTCTATGGAAGCAAGCAGAGCGCTCCCATGACACAGATCCATGAGCCACATTAAGAAAGACAGTCAATGGGACCCTCCTAGTTTTCACAAAAGGCACTATAACCCCCAAGTTATGTAGATACAACAACTAGAGAGAAGGAGTTGTTGACAGCAGCTGTCTGGGCTTCAGCACTAACTGCCCACCTCAGGAAGTCACTTCACCAGGCTTGGTCTCAGAGTCCGCATTTGTGAAATAGGGCAATAATTCCACATTTCCAGGTTGTTTTGACAATTACAGATAATATATTTAATAGAAGATAATATATTTATCTGTAATATAACACATTCAAAAAGCATTTCAAAAATTATAGCTATTCTTATCTTAGCAATTGTTATTATTATCATCACTACCACTTTTATCATTGACCCCCCATTGAGAAATTAGAAGCTAAGAGACATGACTTGCTGTGTTTTCAAAACCCACCATCCTACCAGCTTTGGAAGCAGGGATCGTCTGTCTCACCACATTAACATCTTTTTTTTTTTTTTTTTTGCAGCTAGTACTAGACTCTTTCTGGGCACACAGCATATTTTTCTTTTTATGGAAGTAAAATGCAGTATTACAAAGATGCTTTTAATCAGAAACAGGCCACCTAAGCAAGAAACATCTCCTCAATAGGACATAAAATGCTATGGTTCCATCATTTTGCCACGATGCGGGCAACATGCCGGGAAATGCTTTTGCCCACTTTTCACTCGTTGTCTAATCAATTTTTATTCTTTACATAGTCACATGTAATGGAGTTGGAAATGGCTAAATAAAGAGAAAGATGTTTTGAATTGCATTACTAAGTGATAGCTGCATTATTTTATAAATGAATAGTGCTACCGACATTCATATGATTTATGAATCAAAGTGTCATTTGGGGGAAAACATCAGTGTCAGATTTTGCATTTAAATGCCTGCATTAGCTGTCAGCTGTGCAAAGTCCCATAAAGACAAAGAGCTCCACAGTAGGCACACAAATGAGGGTATTCATGGCCCCATGTTTGCAAGGAGATGTGATACTGTAATCATGAAGATTTCTGTGGTCAACTCCCTTCCAGCTTATCTAAAAGTTCCTAACCTCTCTTCAAAAAGCAGCCATATTTACATGATCCATACTAAGTAAGCAGAGTCTTTCGAGCCTTCAGAAATTCTTTTCTTTTCATTCTAGCTCTACGTGAAATTCTTCCTTATTGTTTAATTTTGGAGCAATTAAAAAAAATAAAATTTAATAGACTCTATAAGATACTGTAGCATATAAGTCTGATATTTATATTGAAAATTCTAGATCTTTATTTCTGTGCTACTGCAACCTCCCCAATTAGTGAATACTGATTAAGTATTATTACTCTGCTGTGTGATACTAGCAGTGGCAGCAGCAGTGCACGTGCGCGTGTGTGTGTGTGTGCGCGGGGGTGTGTGCCCAGGCACACTCGCAGTCTGAAATAGTAAGGGAAGAAAAGAAGGAAAGGGAGAGAAGAGATTGGGAGAAGACTTATGCCATCAAATGTTAAAAGTGTTAGTTTGGTGAAAGTTATCAAATAAAGCACAACTCAAGGAAACAACTAGAGAACTATAAAATTGGCTCTATCTTTAAACACATATTTTACTTCTCATTCCTTTACTCAACTCCTTCTGTATGCTGAGCACATTGTTGAGTAAGAGCACAGTGGACCTACATGAGCCATGGTGCTGGCCTTCAAGGAATGAGTCAGAGGGTGGAGAAACTGAGGGGCTACAGAGAAATCAACAAACGCACTCTAGAGCTGTAAACAGGACACATATTTTAACAGAACGGCACCCAAGGTTCCCCTGGCAGACAAAGGGGGAGACCCTTAACTTAGCTGGTAGAGGGACAGGCTGTGTCAGAACAATGCAGCATTGGTACTGATGCTTGGAGGGTGACTATGTGACATCCAAGGATGGATGAGAAGAGGAAACACCACAGGCAGAAGGAATTCTGTGAGGTGTAAGACCATACAAAACAGAAAACTGCAAACGGTCTGCCTGGAATATAAAAAGATGACAAAAGGCAACTCTGAAAATAGACAGGGAAAGAACCTGTGGGAACAAACAGCAACAACAAAAGGAACAGCCCAGAAGTAGAAACAAGTCTGAGAAGGGAAGAATCACCAGTCGCATGGTCAGGTTATACTGTCAACATGTGAAGAGCTTAAGTGGTGAGGGGGAACCAGAGTAACACAGAGAGGAGCAGCCTCAGACCTGAATGTAGACAGAGGTTAATGAGGAAAAGCAGCCGGGCGTGGAAGAGCCGGAGATGGCAGGGTGATGTCAGGTGAGGGTGCACACCCCACGTTTAAGGGAGCAACACCCTCCGACCAAGCCAATTGCTGCTGTAGTTGAATATACTCCCAACACTGCCTGGTCTCTTGACTTACGAAGAAGCAAGGAATCCATATATTTATGTGCATTCCATCTATTTTTAAATATTGGCAACTATTAAAAAAATTTTTTTTTAATTCAGACCTAAAAAAAGGTAACTGTGAGCCAGGTCTGGCCCACTGTTTTCCGTTTGGTGTCCTCTGATCTCACCTAGTACTATGAACACAGGAGAATGCCAGGAGACATTTTGCTGACAGAGTAAAACTAAGAGTTTTAGTCATATGAAACATGACTTGAGGCAGAAGATAAAGATTCAATTCATGAAATTCTGTACCTGATTCAAATATGTGCAAAGTGAAATATATTTTGGGTGCAAAAGGATACCACGTTCAGAAATACTTTGGAGAGAAATCATAAGATTAACCTAATTAAGATTACTTTTCCAACTTGATTCCATCTTATTATTTTTTAGAATTATAAATTATATGGCTGTTCATATAATGGCCAGTTAATGTTTGATGTCAAAGAAAGAAAATGCTATTTCATTCATTTTTATCGTCTGGCAAGTGGTTATTTTTCTTTCAGATGCACAGCCTTGCTGGAGAAGGCTGAGCCATTCCATGTCCACGTACTCTGGTCCCTCTGCCTCCTACCTTACAGGCAAGCATGGACGGGACACCTCTCTACTGCAGCTTCCAGCTCTCGGAAGCCCGATCCTGATGACGCTGGCCTTGGTTGAGCTTTTCCAGCAAATACTGATGTAATGCATCATTTTGCTTTTTTTTTTTTTTTTTTAACATTTTTTAATTGATTTATAATCA
The DNA here is from genome assembly GCF_009834535.1 of Camelus ferus. Lineage (NCBI taxonomy): Eukaryota > Metazoa > Chordata > Mammalia > Artiodactyla > Camelidae > Camelus > Camelus ferus. The sequence continues at coordinate 55,928,986 of NC_045698.1, read as the reverse complement.
TTTTACAATGTTGCGTCAAATTCCAGTGTCGAGCACAATTTTTCAGTTATACATGAGCATACATATATTCTTTGTCACATTTTTTTTCTCTGTGAGCTACCATAAGATCTTGTGTATACTTCCCTGTGCTGTACAGTACAATCTTGTTTATCTAGTCTACAATTTTGAAATCCCATCTATCCCTTCCCACCCTCCACCCCCTTGGCAACCACAAGTTTGTATGTTATGTCTATGAGTCTATTTCTGTTTTATATTTATGCTTTGTGTTTTTGTTTTTGTTTTTGTTCTTTAGATTCCACATATCAGAGATCTCATATGGTATTTTTCTTTCTCTTTCTGGCTTACTTCACTTAGAATGACATTCTCCAGGAGCATCCATGTTGCTGCAAATGGCGTTATGTTGTCGGTTTTTATGGCTGAGTAGTATTCCAGTGTATAAATATACCACCTCTTCTTTATCCAGTCACCTGTTGATGGACATTTAGGCTGTTTCCATGTCTTGGCTATTGTAAATAGTGCTGCTATGAAAACTGGGGTGCAGGTGTCATCCTGAAGTAGGGTTCCTTCCGGATATAAGCCCAGGAGCAGGATTCCTGGGTCATGTGGTAAGTCTATTCCTAGTCTTTTGAGGAATCTCCATACTATTTTCCATAGTGGCTACACCAAACTGCATTCCCACCAGCAGTGTAGGAGGGTTCCGTTTTGTCCACAGCCTCTCCAGCATTTGTCATTTGTGGATTTTTGAATGATGGCCATTCTGACTGGTGTGAGGTGATACCTCATTGTAGTTTTGATTTGCATTTCTCTGATAATTAGTGATAGTGAGCATTTTTTTCATGTGCTTATTGATCATTTGTATGTCTTCCTTGGAGAATTGCTTGTTCAGGTCTTTTGCCCATCTTTGGATTGGGTTATTTGGTTGTTTCTTATTAAGTCGTATGAGCTGCTTATATATTCTGGAGATCAAGCCTTTGTCGGTTTCATTTGCAAAAATTTTCTCCCATTCTGTAGGTTGTCTCTTGTTTTACTTATGGTTTCCTTTGCTGTGAAGAAGCTTGTAAGTTTCATTAGGTCCCATTTGCTTATTCTTGCTTTTATCTCTTCTAGGAGAAAATTTTTGAGATGTATGTCAGATAATGTTCTGCCTATATTTTCCTCTAGGAGGTTTATTGTATCTTGTCTTATGTTTAAGTCTTTGATCCATTTTGAGTTTATTTTTGTGTACAGTGTAAGGGAGTGTTCTAGCGTCACTGTTTTACATGCTGCTGTCCAGTTTTCCCAACACCATTTGCTGAAGAGACTGTCTTTATTCCATTGTATATTCTTGCCTCCTTTGCCGAAGATTAGTTGACCAAAAGTTTGTGGGTTCATTTCTGGGCTCTCTATTCTGTTCCATTGGTCTATATGTCTGTTTTGGTACCAATACCATGCTGTCTTCATGACTGTAGCTCTATAGTATTGTCTGAACTCTGGGAGAGTTATTCCTCCAGCCTCTTTCTTTCTCTTCAGTAATGCTTTGGCAATTCTAGGTCTTTGATGGTTCCACATAAATTTTATTATGATTTGTTCTAGTTCTGTGAAATATGTCCTGGGTAATTTGATAGGGATTGCATTAAATCTGTAGATTGCCATCATTTTGCTTTTGAAATGAAGTTCAAGTGCTTAAAATTCAGAGTCAAAGACATACCCTGGTGGACAACTGTCACTGTTATTCAGAGGTGAGAATAAAGTTGATCAAAGCCTTGTGAACACTGTATATATGCAAAAAGATTTGTAGAAGACAGTACGTAAGAATGCAATATGGTGCAGTAGGTGCCTCAGAGTAGTAAAAATACGGGTGACATTTTATTGTTTTTGGTTTGCATCTTCTTTGTATTTTTAAGAACTCCTATTACTCAGGAGTATATTTAGTCAGTATGCATTACTTGTATTCTGACAAAATAAGACAGATGAGAGAGAAGAAATGGTTTGTAAAATAAATACTGGTTTAATGTGTGAATATGGAGGAAAAAAAGGATGACTGCTGATGGCCACTCAAGGAGGAAAGTAAGAAAAGAGAAATGCAAAAGATCTCTCCATCCTTGAAGAGAAGAATACAGAAATACAGATAAAAATGTGTGAAAGTCTATTTAAATGTGGTTGAATTTGTTACTTTTGCTGTTTCCTTTCAGTTCCCCTAAATAAGTGAGTAGCTGTAAAACTTAAAAATGAAAACAATTTGTCTCCTTGTTTTTCATGGGGTATGGGCAGAAGAAGACTAAGCAAAAAGTCCCAAGGGGTAACTTCAGTTCATGTCAGCCCAAATTAAAACAAAACCAAACCTGGGGAAGAGAAGGAAATGTGAAGGGCAAATATTTGATATTGGTATAATGTATTAGTCTTGAACTTGAGCTACAGCAGCTGTGAGCACAAGTACTGAAATAAACATTTCAGGGCACCAGAAAGTAGTAGTATTCCAGTCAACGTTATGAAATTTCTTTGATGTTCAACACAGTAGCAGCAACAACAAATATGAAGGAATAAGTAACCCAGATTATGTTACAATCAGCAAATCTGAAAAATTAAGAAGACTAGAAGTCAACAAAATGTTGGTCTCTTTGGGATATTTTGTTATTAATACTTAGTGTTCCTTTGAGAAGGTGAATAGATCATTAAGGCTCCAGAGAAGCTGGCTGAGAAATGGGAATTCACACTGGGAATAAAACTTCATTTCTTTAGAAACTGAAAATGATGCTAAACAGCCCCTCCGTGTGCCTAATGCAGAGATAAATAATGCTAACTGTGTTACCACTTTGGTGTTCCCATTGCAATTAATATAACTCTCCAGGGAGAAAACAAGGTATCATGCAAAAGCCCCTGATACATAAAGCTGAACATTAAATTGAGTCAGATCTTCTCAACTGCCTAAACTACACTGTGAGAAGTGTAATATTTGGGACATTAGGGTAACATCAAAGACAATTTTGATACTTCAGGGTATGGTACTCCAACTGCCTGGAAGAATTAAGGGAGCCATTTAAACAACGAGAGAATCTGGCTCATTAAGAAAAATTTGTGCTAGAATAACAAACATAATATGTGCATCAGTCAGCAAGTCCTTTGCTCTCTCTTGGTCATGCATATGTAATAAGTCACACCTATCATTTCTCCTCTCTCATGTTTGCAGTATTGCCTTATATAGCGTCATCTGCCCATGTAATTAATACGTTCTTCACCCTGTCTTCCAATTCACTAATGTTTTTTCAAAAATTTTAAAAGAACAGGATTAATCATAGCATCACACCCAGTTATACTCCATATGGTAGGTTCTCCCAAGTGCTGTTTATTATTTATTTTTTAAACTCAGATCCAGGATACAGACACAGCCATATTCCTACACGAATCTCAAAGGTCAGATAATCCATTTCTCACATTTTAACTGATGAGGGAGTTTAGGCCAAGTGAGGTTCAGTGATCTTTTAAAAATCATTTACTGCTTACAGTATTTATGCAGAATCTTACACTGGCCATTCATTAACTATTTCCTCTGCAGGTACTCCACCTGCAATCTGAAAGGAATAAAGCTATATGCAAGCCAAATTCAGGGGGAGGATATTCTGTGAAATTCATTTTTCAAGAACTCTTTGTACTAATGAGTCAAAAATAATGGCATCCATGAGCTTAAAACTTAAAGGACTGCATTTTACATAAGAATTTGCACACTCGGATGCTTTTAGGGCCAGGTAAGTTATAGAATGGGTGAAGTGGTTCATAAGACAATAGAGAAGGTTGTCGACTCTAACTATAAAGACTGTGCCCCTTTCAAAATGACTTTAATTTCTAAAGTTAAAAAAAAAAAAAGCTCAGAAAAGCTCTCTGAGTTCCCAGTTTCAACCAGAGGCCACCAATTAAGGTATTTTAAATCTCACAGGATGAAATGAAGTATCATTTATCACTGAATAAATGAGATACTTTTGTTTCATTTCATAGAGGAAAAAATATGAATTAATGTTCACCTTACACCACACGCAAAAATAATTCCAAATATTGTAAAAATAAAAGCATTTAAGTCAATAGCATGCAGGAAGTTTATGCTCTGATGCAGATGCACAACCTCTGATTCAAACACATAGGAATATAATACAGAAAGGAAAAACCAAAACAGGGTAGTAGGATCAAAAGCAAACTAAAATTTCCTTTGAATCAGAAACAGGAAAAAAAAAAACCTCAAGGCACTGAGCAGGTCCCAAAGTCATGGGTCACCTAAGCCCTGTGTCTAAGAGCAGGCAGTAGTGACCAAGAGTTCAGGTCCTGATGGCAGGTAGCTGAAAACTGGTCCAGGTGAGTCAGTGACCACTGCTTAAAGTTGCAAACAGGAAAGGCGTTTCCCTCCCATAAAACACACTTAAGAACAACAAGAAAAAACTACTCCCAACCATTTCCTAGGGTTCCTGTTTCCACGGAGCAGCTGACTTACGCAGGCAACGAACACACAGACAGTTAGGATCAAGTCCTAAGTCAAGAGACCTGCAGGATTGGTCTCTAGATTTTCCAAATCCTCCAATATCACTGCAGGGAAGAAGCTTTAAGCCATAATTTTAAGACCTACTTCTGGACTGTGAGAATAAGTAGAAGCAACTGCAAAACTAGCAGCCAAAGATAGAAACTAGAGAATACTTTACGTCTCAAAATATTTCAAATAATTAATATCATTCAGATTTCGTTTTCTAGCTAAGATAAGAAAGAGTAAACATATATGGAAAAACATGTGCACACACACACACATTAAAACCTCAAAATGCACTAAGTAGCTCATGGGATAATGAGGAAACTACAACGGAAATTATGAGACACTTAGAAGCAAGTGACAATGCAAGTACTACAGAGAAAAATGTACACAATTCATTTATTTGAAAAGGAAAGTATTTTGAAACTGAGTTTTCTAAAAAGCTAAATGAGTTAAGCATTTCACTCAAGAAACTAGGCAAAGTAAAACAAATCTGAAGAAAGTTGAAACAAGAAAATAATAAAATTACTAACTCATACTAGTGAAATGAAAAAACAGAAAAAAATGACCAATGAAATCAAAACCTGATTTGCTGAAAAAACAAATAGAAATAAGACTAATCAATTAAACAAATACAACACAAACATTATTAGGAATGAAAAAAGACAGATTTATATTTATAAAGCATATTTTAAAACCAAATCAAATTTAGGGACTGATCTGACATAAATATAGAAGCCAAAATCTTAAATAATACATTATCTAAATGAGTAAAGTTGTATATAAAATAATATATCATGACCTAATTCTGTTTATCCTGGGAATACAAGAAGAGTTCAACAATGGAAAAATATTAAGTATTACTTTCATGAACAGATGACAGGGAAAACCACATGATCATAACAATAGATGCAGAAAGAATAAAGCATTTCATAAAATTCAACATTTATGATCTTTTAAAAATACAAATGTAGATAATTCTTAGACTGTAAATCTTAGCCAATGCAATATATTGGAAATAAAGAAACAAAATGCTATGTATTGGCTACCTCTGTGGTTATTGTGGAATTTTCACTAACAGGAGACTTCACAAAGTGTGCAGGGTACAAGGTCACATCAAAATTATTAAGGTCCTATACACCCATAATAATCAATTAGAAAATGTAATAGAAAAAAAAATTCCTTTCCATTGTAGAAAACAATAGAAACAACAAAATCACCATGAAGCCAGGAGTAGAGCTAAGAAAAGATGCAAAGACTTTTGAAGGAGTAATACTTTAATGAAGAACATAAAAACAGACTTGGATAAAGAAAGATATATTCATGGATGTAAAGGCTTAATATTACAAAGGTGTCAATTCTCCTCTTAATTTTTAAACGTATACCCACAGGTATTATTTGAATTTCATGAGGATGATATGAAGTCATTTTTTTTTTAAGTAAACTCAGCCAGCGAGTCTGTATTAGCCAGATTTCATCAGAATGTCTTACATTTACTTTCTGAGTCCCTATCTGACTTATTCACTTCTACTGGTTCCCAGTTATGACTACTCACTCACAGTTCTAATCCAGGCCACCTGGCTCTTGGGATTTTCAGTTTTGATCCTTAGTCACTGGCTTTGACTAGTTCTGAACTCCGGTCTGACCTCCAAGCCCAGATGGTAACCCCACAGGGAACCAACCCCCGAAGCACTGCTGGTTTGTACTTGCTTAACCGTATTCCACAAAACAGTACGTGACCACGGCCACTGAATGACTCCTAATTTGGTTCAATTTCTCTGTTTTACATCCAAAACTTTAAGGAAAAAAATTTTAATGCATAAATAAATGCTGCTTACTAGCATGTGTCTCATGATGGGCGTGCCACCATCCACAATGTTCTACCCCTGGAAATGGGATTTTCAGGCCAAAATGATGACTCACTGAGGTACCATTTCTAGAAATCTAGTCATTTGTACCTAGGACATTGGCTACTCTCAGGAAGTAATGAATAAGTTACCAGAAAGGAAGCTAAAGCTTCGAATGAATTGAAGTCTTATGAGATTTTGATGAGTCAAAGCCATTTGGTGGTGGAGGGGGGGGGGGGTCCCCAAAAGAAAAAAAACCTTGGGTAATTTTCAACATGTGAAATTCTGATTCTTTCACAACAAAAAAGCAACAGTACAGAGTGTCTTTAAAACTTTTGATTAGAAGTCACCTGGATAATAATTACAATTTATTCTTTAAAAAATAGTTTGTACATATGAAACTTTATATTTACCTGTCAAACACTTTAATTTTACAAAGTAAACAGCTCTAATAATTTGTTTACTTAGAGCTTCACTCTGATTTATTTTTTGGCACTACTGTATTATATGGGGAAGAAATCAAATACTGAATAGCATCTTCTTTAAAAGCACTATTTATCAATGATACTTTAATTTTGAAAAACTATTTTAAAAGAGTCTTAAATAAAATACTCTATGTCTGTAAGTTCAAGGAAAACAAGTAAAATAAGATGCAGTTATGAGGGAGATATCTGGGGAGTTAAAAATTTCATTTGTCCTTGATTAAAAAAAAAAAAGAGATGAAAAAGGAGATGTTAGAAAGAAAACAGATTTCATGACGTTTTACATGAGCAAATCAAGATGACAGCTGGATTATGCCTGAGCTGTGCTATCGGTCACACTGGTGGTTGGTCCACATGCTGTCTTTGTCCATTCTTCTCCAGACCCAGACATATGCTCCAATTCCGTGGAGACAATCTCCCTTCTTTTGCTCCCAACTTTCCAGAACTTGCCTGTTTCAGGTCCCGTTAACTCAGAACTTCCCAATGTTTCATATATCTAATGAAAACCAATCAAGGCGATTTCTTTTTCCAGCGGACAATGCTTCTATTTCTCTATCTCAACGCCATGGATGATCAAATACATCAAGGTTATCTTTATGGCATCCTTTCTACCTTTGAAAGATGATTGTTTTGTCATCCACCTAATTTCTGAATTCATAATTTTCAGCTAGTTTAGTGTGAACTTGTTCATCTCTCCATCAACAGCCATGATCTGCTAAGAAGGACTAACCCTCTGCTACTTGGGATCATCTAAGTTTTGTGTGTGGTAAAGATGACCCTGAACACAATGGTCTGAACACACCAGATCCTCGGAACCCTGTTATTCACTTATCAGTGCCTGTTATGAATTGGAGGGACTAGAGCAATGGTGATGGTTAGTTCGACACGTCAGTTTGGCTGGACCTGGGAGGGTCTCTATTGTCTTCGTCCATTTTTCTCCAAACTTAACTAGATATAGGCTCCACAATGCTCCAGGTTTGTGGGGACAATCTCTCTTCTTTCACTCCCAAGGTACCACAACTTGCCATCTTTGAGCCCCACTCTCAGACACTTGGTTAAAACATCATTCCTGAGGATGTCTGTGAGGGTGTTTCTGGATAAGATGAGAAGTTTTTCAAATAAGGTTTTAACTTCTGAACATAAAACTTTTTACCACATTTCTAGTTAGGTCTTTTTGTGTGACATACTTAGGACCACGTACTTAATAGAGAAGTCCTAACTATATCCATAGACTGATTTGGTTTCCACCCTCACTCAATAGAGTGACCCTTGTCCCCCTTCACCATTCCAGTTTGAGGCACTTGGTGTCACACAGAAAGTGTCATTGGCTGGAGAGATGGGGCTTCTGTTTAAAACTCTCCAGGGCAAAGAAGAAACTGAGAGAAGAAGTCTCCTTCTTCTCAGGGCTCTCCCTGGGTTAGCAGAAGGAAAGAACACAGAAGTTTCCACGAGGGTCACAGTAGGCTTCCGTATCTCAGACTGGGTAGGGAGCCCCAAGGCATTTTTCCTGCCCCACCCCAGTCTCTCTTCAGCCTGGTTACTTTCTGGCCCCAAAATAACCCTACAAACTACCCCCATCTCTGGACCTTTGACCCTCCCTTTCTGTTCTAAGCAACTTGAGCACAGATTGCTCTTTCCAATGTGGGTGGGCCTCATCTAATCCACTGAAGGCTTGAATAGAATAAAAAGCTGAGTAAGAAAGAACTCTGTCTCTCTAACTGTCTTTTAGCTGGGAGATGGGTCCTCTCCAGCCTCCAAACTCAGATTGGAACTTACACTACTAGCCCTCCTGGTTCTTAGGCCCTTGGACTTGCACTGGAACTTACATATCAGCTCTCCTGGGTCTCCAGCCTGCTAACTGCACATCTTTGCCTTCTCAACTACTGTAATCACACGATCCAATTCCTGACAGTAAATCATAGATATCTAACAAATATTTACAGAGGGCCTACCATGAGCCTGACAGCATTCTAAGCAGTAGGAGATGGAATCGGTGGTCAAATACCTTTCACTGAGGCTAAAGCCTATCTCATACCCACATCAACTGAACTGAAGGATGGTTTTATCAGCTAGCTTCCTTTATAACTTCTGGTGAGGGACAAGCCATTCATTCATTTGCTCAACAGCCTATGTGTTAAGTATCTATTATTAGGTGCTCTTCTAGGTGCTGGAGATACACCAGTGGAGGGCAGGGCACAGTTGCTCAGAAATAGTTTTCCATGAGTCTCTCACAGTCCCATACATCTTGTGGTCAGCAGAACTGACCACCTTTGTTCTGGGCTATTTTCTCAAGGATGTTTATATAGGGAAGAGGCTTGGAAGATACAGTCTCTTGTTCCAGAGCGAGGAGGTCTGGTTTTCTTACAGCCTCGGATAAAGTGATAGTGATAGACTTTAGGGATGACTGAGATGGAAAGTTACTACAAAGTTTTCAGTGAAGGAGTAACATAATTTGATTTGCAGTTTAACAGAATCACACTGGCTTGTGGGTTGAAAATCATTCAAAGGAGCCCAGGGCAGAAGGAGAGAGTGATGAGACTGAAAGATAAGGCAGAAAGGAGTATGTAGCTAGAGATAGAGTACTTCCTTGAGTGAGAAGGAGAGGTAAAAGACGTGTGTTCTTTGGATAAAGGCATTTCTCCATTTCATATTTAAAACTCTAAGTGGTACGCTAATTTTCTCAGTAGCATTCTTCTTTAGTTCACTGAGCTATAATTGTATAACCCTAATTAGTGCTAAGAATCTATTAGGCACTAAAAATTTCCTCTCTAGTTACAGAGGAGCACATGTCCTATATGTGAAATTAAGAAAGAATTAATTTTGATTATGCCAAGTTAGGATCAATTAATTGATAACTTGCAATAGGTACTGAGAATTTTAATGTTTTCTGATACATCATAAAGCAAATCAAACTTAGGCTGGGTTTTTTTCCCCCAGTAAGATATGTTAGCACATAAGCTTTTCTATTCAGAGGAAGACTTTATCTATCATTTCAAAAAGCAAAAGTCATAACTAGGGTGAAGATGGCCATGGGTATCCAAATCAGTGTTTTCCAGGAATCTTTTCCATCTAAGCCAATCATCTCAATATTTCTGATTAAAGTCTTATAAATCTTGCAAAGATTTCTAGCTGGTTCACTGACGTGATTAACCTCATATCCTCCTATAATATAATAAACCTCATATAAAGACTCAGGGAGGAAAGACAGAACTGGCATGGTGAGGAAGCAATGTAAATCCTCAGTGAAGTTGGGAAAGAAGAGAAATCTGTTTTTATAGAGTTCATCATCCTCCATCTCTTTTTAGTGCCTTAGGGAGGTACATTTCCGCATCAGGCAGCGTCATTCTGGACCACCCACCCAGAGTGCCTTTGTGGTTGAAATCCCCCCAATGAAAATATTCTATTCCCAACAACTAGACAGCATCATGAATTCTTTATAAACCACTCTGTGAAAAAGCCCCAGGAAACACAAGAGTATTTTAACTATTCATCCACCCGTCCTTGGATCAGTGTAACAAATATTTATTGAGCACTCTCTGCTGGAGGACACAGTGATTTACATAGAAAATGCAGAGATGTCTGAGATATGATTTCTGAAGAGAAAATCTACATGCCAAGAAAGACAGAGCACATTGTGTGGTAAATTCGCTGTTTATATGTGCTACAATCAAGGTTCATACAAAGAACTATGGGAAACGGAAGCCACAGTAAACCCTGCTATGATGGTGGACAAAGGGCTGTGGACTTGTGCATTTAAGGGTGAGTGGGACTCACTCAGGAAAGGAGGTAAAGGCAGGAGCAAGATTGTTGGAAGACAATTTCCTCTATCAATCTAGTATATAATGTAGGTGCAAAAACTTTAATATACTCTCCAAGATAGCTGATTCACGTACTGTTATCCAAATCTATGCCAGAAGACGTTAACTGGCATAATTAGTTAAGAAATAGTCCCTCATTCTTGACTGGTATTTAGGACATGTGGTTGGTTAGAAAGACGTCACAGACCCACATCCCTGGTATGAGGGCAAAGGAAGAATCCAGCCCATCGGGCCGAGCATCCCTCTACCTCCTGGGGATTCTGTCTTGACTCAGCTACAAAGTTGTCTTAGAGTACAACTGCCTACACGAAATCTACACGCACACCATCCGCTTTACACAGATGGAGACCGGGCCGTTCTCAGGGAGGGCATGAACTGGGAAAGAGCAGCGGGCTGTCTTCTGGGGAGCAGGGAATGAAAATATACATCATCTCATTTACAAATAAATAAATAACAGTGGTTACACAAGTATACAGAAAATTATCAAAATGCAACAAATTCTCTTATGATTGTATTTTAATTGTATCTTAATAATCATAAAAAGTAAGAAAAAAAATCCTCCTTAAAGTCAACTTTTCATGCACGGTACTATTCAGAGGGTTTAAGGATAGAGGTTTCCCCAAGCTGTGAGAACAGAGGCTCTGATAGCGTTTTTGACAACTCACTAATAAATGCAGGAACCTTTGGCAGACTTTGGTCTCAGATTTGCTTTCGTTGTAACTAACCATCTGGCCATTAATTCAAAGAGATGGTGGCAGAAAATCAGTACCTACCCCTAACTCCCTGACATTTACCCAGAAACCCTGACATTTGCTAAACAGCTAAATTGGCTTAGGTAAATTTGCAACCCTGGATAATAGTAATTCTCGTGGTAGAAATCTGAAGTTGAACTCGAAAGGGAGGGCAGCGCACAGGCAAAGGCAGGATTTTAAGGGAAATCTGTCTTGTAGCACCTCTCTCACTGCTAGTCTGCCAACTGTGCAAATGTGTGGAGCTCTCTTTGGAACAAGCACCACGGCCCACGTATCTCCTGTCCCCACAAGGCCTTACAGTGTCTTGCACTGAATATTTAAACACTTGCAATGAAGGAAGAGTGTATATACTCAGAAAAGTTTATTTCAGTTCTGTGTCTATTAATTTGTGAAATCAGAAAGAAAGTTATAAACCCAAAAGAAGGCAAAACAAGAAGGAAGGGGATCCAGGAAAAGTAGTGGAAATGAGAAAGGGATAAATATTGGACCACAGGAACATTGGAAATTCTACTTCTGTCACTCTCCTATGTCCTCAAGACCCTCTTCTCTCCTCGCAATTCTCTCTTACCCCATAAAACCATGAGATTGATTTGAAAACTACTGTTCTTAAGGAGGCCAATTAAAAAAAAACTCATCATAAATGAGACTTAATTTATGCTTATTCAGGTGAATATGTCAGGCTCGATTTTGTTAAAACTCAAAATATCTCAAATGATTTTCAAAAATAATATGATCTAGAACTTAAAAGCAATACCTGTGCTATATTTTAAATTTTATATGTATATTTTGAAATTTGATAGTATGTACCTTATTTCTCCAAAAATAACAAAAATCTTTTAGCCCTGATTGAGTGCATTTTGCAGTGAATCTGATATTTCTGAGGGTATCAATTTTCATCTCCTTACTGACTGAATAAATAGAAAAAATGAGCACACCACTGCAGTCTGGATGTTGCACCATGAATCAAAAGACAGCAACCCTAGACGACTAGATCTCCCTAAATAGGAATTGAAAGGACAGTAAAGAAATAAATTTTTGTCACATTCATTTTTTAAATGTCAATACACAGTGAGCTTTGATCACAAGGCCAAGGAGGTGGCGGGGGTAGGGGGGGTGAATATTAATTCTGTTGATCCTTTAACAGACCAGTTATATTTGATGTGAATTTACATTTATACTTCCAGACCCATAACACTTCAATGGTCCCTCAAAACATTAGCTTACTGCTGGAACATCTAAGTTTTTTTTGGAAAATTCATATGATACTGGAATATTCAGTGAGCACCAGACACACAACATGCCCAACACAAGCTTCACTTCTGTGCAGTCTGTCCTACTACACGATGTACCTCGGGGACTCTGCTTAGATACTCTAGAATGTTACTTAACCTAAAGATAAATAAAACTCTTTAAAGGAGAGTACAGAGGCTGCATTCGGAGGCTCAGGTCTTACTTTGTTCTTGGGTACAACTCAACCCACAGAAAGATTATTCACACCCACTCAGAGGTCCCAGCTGCACTCCCACCACCAGGTACGTGCACACCCAAAATGGCCTCTTTGTAAAACAGGAGGGCCTGGGAAGGAGGAACAGTATGTTCAGTCATTCTGCAACCACTGGGTAAAACATTCACCTTCAGTCCAGGTTTAAGAATGTCAGTACTTATTCTATACACTTGGGAAAGCTGGAGTGAATAAAATGCTGTTGAAACAAAGTCGTATTTCAAAGCTTACAATTCTTGATTTAAATTTTTGAGATTTCCTTGTCATGAAAACTATTAACTTGCTGTTCCAACCTATGTTTGCAGAAGCATTTTGTTGTCAGTTTAGAACGTGTTTTTCATGGATAACTGGCCTAATGAGCCTGTACAAACTGTATTAAGATGTTAACACATAGCTGAAATAAAATAAAAAATATATATTTATGTATTACATATTAGACAAAAATATTCATTCCTTACATGTAGAATTGTTAAGTACTTTTGTTGCAAAACCTGATCTAAATGGAACCTACTACAGAATTAAATGACTAAATTATACTTACTGAACTCCAAATTAGGACTACCAGACTACATGAGCTAAGAAGTATGCAGAAACACAATGAGATACAATATTTGAAATCAAGGTTTTTCAACCAGACTATTACTAACATTTGGGCCTGGGTAATTCTTTGTTGGAGAGGGCTGTCCTGTGCATTGTAGTACATCTATCGGCACCTCTTGCCTCTCCACCCACAAGATGCCAGTAGGACCAACCCACCCATCTCCAAATTGCAACCATCAGAATGTTCTAGACGTTGTCCCCTGTATGAGGTCAAAATCACCCTGTTGAGGCTCCCTTTTTTAAATCAAGACAGTTCCACAAAATCCTGAACATGTGGTTACTAATCACTTAACCCTAAAAATCAAAAAAACAAAAAACAAAAAACCACAAGTCTTAACATAAAACAATGCCACAGCCACAAGTAACTCTTTGACTTAAAGATACTAGCCATTGTTAAAGGGCAAGCTGTTGCTTACATGTTTCCCAATATATATGATTTAGGAAATGGAGTCATAGTTATCTACATGAGTTTTTATTTTTACGTAGGTTTCCCTATTGGTCTTTTTCATTTTCTGTATTAATAAACATGAGTGTTTAGAGAAGAGGTATTTTCTCAATTTTCCTCTTCACCTTACAGGGAAAATGAAATCTGATTAAATATTGAGTCTCACCCAATTCTCTCAAACCAATATTAATACTGGACTTGGAAAATGCAACTTACTTTTTAACTTTATTTTCTATTAAATTTTTTATTGAGGTATATATAGTAGGTCTAAATGTTGTGCTAATTCTAGTGTACAGCATAATGATTCAGTTATACATGTTTTATATATATATTCCTTTTCATATTCTTTTTCATTATAGGCTATTACAAGGTATTGAATATAGTTCCCTGTGCTATACAGTAGGACTTTGCTACTTATCTATTTTATATATATAGTTTTTAGTATCTGAAAATCCTGAACTCACAATTTATCCCTCCCTCTACCCCTCCACATTTCCCCTGGTAACCATAAGTTTGTTTTCTATGTCTGTGAGTCTGTTTCTGTTTTATAAATAAGTTCATTTGTCTTATTTTTTCAGATTCCACAAATAAGTGATATAATATGGTATTTTTCTTTCTCTTTCTGGCTTATTTCACTTAGTATGGCAATCTCCAGGTCCATCCATGTTGCTGCAAATGGCATTACTTAATTATTTTTTATGGCTGAGTAGTATTCCATTGTGTGTGTGTGTGTGTGTGTGTGTGTGTGTGTGTGTGTGTGTGTGTATAAATACAAATATATAAAAATATATATATATACACCACAACTTTATCCAATCATCTGTCAATGGACATTTAGGTTGCTTCCATGTCTTGGCTATTGTAAATAGGCTACTACAAATATTGGGGTGCAATTACCTTTTCAAATTAGAGTCAAAAAGTGCAATTTGCATTGTTCCAAATATGAAAGTAATTTTGTAAAATTTTGCTTTCTGGAACAAAGGATAATTAATCAATACCATATTTTAAGCAAACTACTCTCCTGTATTTTTTTAGTTCAGTTTCCAGCCTCACAACTTGCCTGTTATTGTTGTCATTTAATCTCTAGATTTCTAACTGATGCCTTTTAAGACCCAGAAGTTCCCTGTAAGCTCTCCCTTCCTTTGCCCATCAGACACCAGTGCAATTTTTCAAAAAGTAACACTGAGGTAGTGAGGGGAAATAATGATAGAAATTTACAAAGAGGAAGATCAATCAAAGAGAATATTGAGATACTTCGTTCCCTGCGAAGGAAAAGTGTTGTGACAGCAGGAGTCGGTCCCAGCAGAGACTTGGTGAGATGAGAAGAAAGTCCCCACCCCACCCTCACGTGGCATCCCCTTCCCCCTACCCTCCCACCCCTTGGAGCCTGGCAAAAGTCCCAAGTCCTGAGATTTCCTGAGGCTGGTGAGCTGTAAGCTGGGTGCATTTTCTCAACGAGAAGTTCACTAATAAGAATCCTTTCATAAATGTTTCTTGTGATTTTCTCATATAGGGGAACTCAGATACTGTCCAGACATTGATGAAGTATTCATCACACTGAGCCTGCCTCTTCGCTTAGCAGAGAAAGGAAAGGTTCAAACTCCTTAGTTTACATCACCATGGCTCACCTGCAGGGAAAGACTGACTCATTTTCAGTATGTTCTCAGCAGACAGAAGGCCTGAGGCCACAGAATATACAAATCTCCTGTCCTCATGAACTTCTCAACCTACTGCCTCTCATAAGCAAAGCAAAAGTTGTTTCATTTCTGCATTCAAACAACGGAGGACCGTAGCAGTTGTGAACATTCATTTACTGTCACCTGTCACAGTACTTGCTAGTAGACGGTGTGTTTGCTGTTGTCACGCTTTATGAACATAAATCCTGATATATGAAAACTCAGTGGAAATAATAAAAGTGTTAGTAAGAAGAGATATATGTTTTATTAAAAATAACATTCAAGATCACAGAATAATTGAAACTGGTGAAAGATGATGATGATTGGGTAAGGGATGAAACATTTGAAATCAGGAATAATTCGGAAAGACAAAGAGGGTTCACAAACAGCATGAGAAAAGTACTGTGTCTATGCAATCTTCAAAAATGAGTAAGAGACAAGTGATTACTGGAATTAAAAAGTGTTTCAGCATCAGTGGCAAATGCCTGTGAGCTCATTGCTAATTCTGGAAACGTCTAGGTGTTTGAATAGTTTTATTGGGAACTTGCAATCCCTAGACTTAAATGTGGCCTTTTGAAACATAATCTGTTCTTTAAACTTTTTTATATTAGATTTGCTACAAACATCTGCAACCCCCTTTCATGTCTTTGACCTGGTAGTTTGAATATCATTTTATTCTTGAAGAAGGAAAAGAAGAAAGACGTTGTTTGGGGTTTTTTGTTTGTTTGTTTTGTTTTGCTTTGGTAGTCCAAGCGCATTCAGAGTTGAAAAACATGATTGGTAATTATCAGTTAGTTAGCCTACTCCTTGGATTTCCAGATTCCATTAATACTTTGATTACTCCACCAGACATGTAAGCTCAGAACTTCCAAGTCATTAGAGAAGTGAGTACTTTTCAAAACTATATTTATCTTGTGTTGGCTTAACTTCTCTGGTCTCAATTTCTGTGCACAGATATTGACATTTACATTCAGGTTACTATGTTCTCAACACATACTTCTCTTTAGATTCAGTATTCTGTGCTTTCTAATTTGGGAACATTAGCTAAAAACAAATTGAGTACATTTGTAAAATTCTTTCTTTGCAGCTAAATCTCTTCTTTTTCACTTTAATAACTACTGAACCAGTTGCCAAATTATTTAGATTTTTACCTCTGAAATGTCTTTGCAACCTTCCCCATCTTGCATTTCAACATTCCTTTCGAGAATTATTTTGCTTGCCCCCTAACTGGCTTCCACTCCTCTCATCCTGCCCACTTCTTTTCTATGTTTAAATGTTAGTTTATATTCATACACACAGCTCTGATTACACACTGAATTCCTACTAAACTATGTGAAGCCTTTCAATTCTCTAATGACATTAAATATACTCTCCTACTCATTTCATGGCTGCTAACAACATAACTGCCACTTCTTCCTCCCTGTCACTCCAGTTTCCACCCCTCAACTCTTTCTGTAGTTTCCCTGTTTACCAAATAAGTGGAGTATCTCCACATATATTATTCTCCTACTAGGAATTTCCTTGATGCCTCTTTCCATCCATCAAAACATTACCCATATTCCCAAATCCATCTCAAATGCCTTGTCTATTTTCCCAATTTCTCCCAAGTGGAGGTGACTGCTTTATGATTTTGAGGTGCCCAGTCCCTACAGAAGTTTCTCTGTATCCTTTTATGGCATTAACCCTACACACAGCACCTAGTATTCTATAGCATGTGCCTCCCAGCTAGTGCCATATGCTAGACCATCAGCTCGTTCAGTGCAGCAATTAAAATATACTCATCTTTGTGTCTTCTGCAGTGCCTGGTACTTAACGAGCACTTAGTGAATATCTGTACAATTAAGAATGAAAGAATAAAAAGTATGCTCAGGAGCTTGAAGAAGCATGCACGTATTCATTCATTCAGTAAATATATTTTGAGTATATATATATCACTTGCTAGAAACTCTCCTATAATCCATTTCATTCAGCTCAGCTTTTCCCAGGTGGAAGAAATTAATATTATGTACTTGCCAATAACAGGCAAAAATAAGCCAATTCTACTTTTAGAATAATCTACAACATAGGTTTCACCAACAAATCTAGCAGATATAATTTCTCATAATGTTAAAATATGTAAATAAAATTAAATCTCCCTATGTGTTAATTTAAGCATTTTTTTGCATAAAAATCACAGTATACAGATCTAAGTTTTCACTTTCCAAGATATACTTGATTCAAAATAAACCTATAGCTCCCAACTGACAGCTGACAGTTTTGTATGTTCAGTGTTGGAAAACTCCATAAAATTAGATCTGTTAGTGCTATAACTCTAGGTAATGGTAAATTTACACCAAAGTAACAGTAGGCATGTTAGACAGGAATAGATCTTCTTTGAAAAAAGTCATTTTATTGCACTATTTTTTAATGGAATATGCGTGAATTACTTGAAATTAAGTTATCATGCATCAAAAATCAGTATGGTTGTGCATATGTGCCCAAACATACATGTGACTATATGAAAAAATTTTTACACTAAAGCTTGTTAAGGATTGACTGCTACATGAAAATAAAGACTGAGTTGTGAGTTCTAGGCCTCGCTATTCCTAGCTAAGCTTTATTTACTAGCAGCAAAACCTTAGTCAAATCAATTAACTTTTCCAGATTTAATTTAATGAAGTGAAAAATCGCATAATCAAAATTAGCTTTAAGAGACATCTGCCATCTTGGAAGAGGAACTTTCAAAATGGAGTAACAAGGATCAGATTTACCCTCCTGTCTGAAACAATCTCAAAACCAGACAACATATTTGAAGCAATGAATTTTAGGACCCTGGCCATCAGGCAAAGGAAAGAAGTAATCCCTGAGGATGGGAAACAAATGAAGTGATCCTTATAACTGCCCAGCTTATAGCCTCAAGAGAGGTTTCTAGACTGTGTTATGGGAAGGAGGGAATCCAGTTGGAGCTTGGCAGACTCCCTGAGGTGAAGGCATGAAGCTGAGTGTCTAAAGAAACCAAGAGGGTGTAGTTTTGAGACAGAGTACTGGAGAGAAGTGAAATGCACAGAAAAAGAACACTAGAGACCTGCAGAAGTTCGTTCTTGAATATTCAGGAGAGTTTAGATCAGTCGGAGCATGTGAAGAAACCACCCACAGCCAGGGACAGAACCATCTCTGAGAATAAGAGAGAACAGTTCCAGAAACTCACACAGGACGGGGAATAGACCCTGTTCCCACCAGCCAGACTAGATACCAATGAAACGATAACTGGGTCTTTGAGAGGATCAATAAAAAGCAATAAACCTCTAGTCAGACTGCTCAGGGAAAAAAGAAGACAAAATTATCAATATCAGAAATTAGAGAGAGAGCATCACCAAAGATTCTACATATGCTATAAATAAATAAATAAATAAATAAATAAATAAATAAATAAATAAATAAATAAGAAAGTATTATGAACAATCTCATGCAAATAAATACAACAACTTTTGATCAACAAATTTTTTGAGAGATACAAGCTACCTAGGTTCTCTCAAAAAGAAGAGAAATAGATAAGAGGAATTACCTCATCCCTACTTAGGAAACTGAATTTTCAGGTAAAAATCTTCATACAAGAAAACCTCCAGGCCCAAATGTCTTCTCTGGTGAAGTCTACCAAACACGTAAGGGAGAATTCATCCCAATTTCACATTACCTCTTTGAGAAAACTGAAGAGAATGGACTACTCCCTAAATCACTATGTGAGGCTAGTGTTACTCTGAAACCAAAACAGAAAGCATTACAAAAACTAAAACAAAAACAAAAAAGCCAAACTAGAGCTGAATATCCCTCATGAATATAGATGCCAACAGTTAAATAATACCTTAGCAAACCAAATCTGACAATACATTAAAAAAATTAAGCATGTCACAACAAAGTGGAGTTTTCCTATGAATATAAGGTTGATTAAACAGTCAAAAATCAATCAGGATAATTTACAACTGTTCATATACATATACCTGTTAAAATCATGTGACATCCAAACTAATGCAGAAAAAGCATTTGACCAGATCAAGCATTTATTTCTGATAAAAACTCTCAGTAAAATACGGATAGAAGGGAATTTCCTCAACCTGATAAAGGATATCCATGAAACAACTACAGCTAACATTATACTAAATTGTGAAAGACTGGATGTTTTCCTCCTAAGAACAGGACCAAGACAAAGATATTCACCCTCATCACTTCTGTTCAACACTGCACTAGATATTCTAGCCCTCCAGGTTCACCCATGCTGCTCCAAATGGCAAGATTTCCTCCTTTTTAAAGCTCAATAATATTCCATTGCATATATATACACCACATTTCCTTTACAGGATGTAAAGTCCTCTTGGACATTGGCCTTGGCAATGATTTTATTAAATTGGCACTTAAAGCAAGGACAACAAAAGCAAAAATAAGTAAGTGGGACTACATCAAACTAAAAAGCTTTCACACAGCAAAGGAAACCATCAACAAAACTACAACTAAGCGGGACCCTATGGGGCCTTCCTAGGACAGATCCCCCCCACCAATCCTCTGCTTTAGCTCTTCCCTGAAGTACCTAGATGAGTATCTGATGCACATTTCCTGAGTTGTTTTACAGATGTGAAAACCCCACCAAATGGAAGATGTTAACTTGATGACCATGACCACATAGCCCCCAGGCCTCCTGGAGCCTAAGAACTGATGATGTTAACCCCTGTGACACTGCCCTGTTACCTCACCATCAACCAATCAGAGAATTGTGCACAAGCTGATCACATAACCTTGGACCTGCATCCCTTACCTGCCCTTTAAAAATGCTTTCCTGAAACCCACTGAGGAGTTCCAGCTTTTTGAGCACTAGCTATCCTGGACTACCTATATGACGCCTTACAATAAACGTTGCACCTTCCTTTACCACAAGCTGGTGTCAATAGATTGGCTTTACTGTGTGCAGGTGAACAGACCCAAGTGTGGTTCAGTAACAAATGAAAAGGCAACCTAATATGAATATGAGAAGATATATAAAACCACATATCTGATAAAGGGTCAATATCCAAAAAACACAAGGAACTCATACAACTCGATGGCAAAAAAAAAAAAACAACAAAAAAAAAAAACAAACACAAATAACCCAATTAAGAAACAGGCAAAGGACCTGAATAGACATTTTTGGAAAGAAGATATACAAAAGGCCAACAATACATGAAAAACCCCTAATCATTAGGGGAATGCAAATCAAAACCACAGTGAGACATCGCCTCACACCTATTAGGATTATCATCAAAAAGACAGGAGGAAACAAATGCTGGCAAGAATGTGCAGGAAAAAGAACCTTGTTGGTAGAAATATAAACTGGTACAGCCACTATGGATAGCAGTAGGGAGGTTTCTCAAGAAATAAAAAGTAGAACTACTACATGATCTAACAATCTCACTTCCGGGTATATACCCGAAGGAAACAAAATCATTATCTCGAAGAAATATCTGCACTCTGATGTTCACTGCAGCATTATCCACAATAGCCAAGTCATGGACAATTGACTTTCAACAAAGCTGCAAACGTGAAGAAAGGTTAGTCTTTCCAACAAATAGTGGCAGAAACAATGAATATCCATATGCAAAAGCATAAACTTTGAATCCCTAATTCACACTATAGTAAAAATTAACTCAAGATGGATCACAGAACTAAATGTAAACCCTAAAACTATAGAACTTCTAGAAGAGAATGTAAGAGAAAACCTGTATGACTTTGGGTTAGGAACCAATTGTTTAGACACTAAAGTATAACCACGAAAGAAAAAAATGATAAAGTATACTTTATCAAAATTAAAAACTTCTGCTCTCCAAATGACATTCTTAAGAGTATGAAAAGACAAGCCACTGATAGGTGGAAAAATCTGCAAAGCATATTTCTGATAAAAGACTTGTATTGAAAAAATAAAAAGAACTTTCAAAATGCAATTATAAAAAAAAACAATAAAAATGGAAAAAAAATGAACAATCACTTCTCCAGAGAAAATATGTAGGTAACAAACAAGCAAATGGAAAGATGCTAAACACTGTGGGTTATTAGAGAAACGCAAATTAAAACCACAGGAAGATACGTACCTCACAGAATGGCTGTACTTACAGAGACTGGCCATACCAAGTGTTGACAAGGTTGTAGAAAAACTGGCACTCACATATAGTGCTAGTGGAATGCATAATGGTCAACCACTTTGGAAAACAGTTTGGCAGATTCTTAAAAAGTTAAATATAAACTTATAATATGATCTAGCCATTCCACTCCTAGGTATTTACCCAAGATAAATAAAAACATATGTCTACACAAAGACACGTACATGAATGTTCAAAGCAGCTTTATTTGCTATAGCCCCAAACTGGGAACAACCCAAATGTTCATCTCAAAATAATTACAGTGAATGAAAGAAGCCAAACAAAGAGTACACGCTGTATGATTCCATTTATATAAAGCTCAGAAAAAGCAAACTAATTTATAGCTCAGAAAGCAGGTCAGTGGTCATCTACGGATGGAAGGGCCAGCAAGGAGGAATTCAGGGGGGTGAGATTACAAGGGACACAAGCAAACTTCTAAAGTAATGGACACGTTCATGACCTTGATTGTGATTATGGTTTCAGGGTGTGTATTTAGATTAAAACTTTTCAAACTGAACTTTTAAAATATCTGCAGTTTATCGCATGGCCATTTTACCTCAGTAAAGTTATTGAAAATTTTCCGTTAAAAACCCATTAACTTGCCCCTAAGCTATAGTAAACATGCATATATTATACACAGACATTCTTATACAGAGTACACTGTGAGAACCACTAGAGTGGACTGAAAAAAAAAGACAAAAGGAAAGTGAGTACATTCGAACCACTCTGCTTCTAATGCCAGTGATGGAGAGTAGGGTGAAAAATTCTAAGGCATTCTCCTTACGTGCAGTGCCTACTCCATTCTATCATAAACCTGATAATTTGAATGTGCATTACTAGATGTGTCATTGTACAAGATAATAGAATCATATCAAATTTTGTTGTGTATGTCGGCATAAATTAAAATTGTTTCTATGATGACGCTCCAGAAATTCCCTCTTTCTAGTCCCCTAAACTTCTCAACTCCATCTTCAAGCTGTTCATTGACTATCAACTGCTGAGTTTTTATATACATTATCCCACTTTGTCTTACATTAGCTTTGCAGAATGGATAATATTATCCCCATCTTATAGATACGGAAATGTAGCAATCAGTTTAGGCTAAGGTACTGTGTGGTCTTAGTGGCTGACACCAATAAGGGTGTGTTCCCTTCTCACATTCCAGTCTCCATTGTGGATCCACTGTGTCTGTGCTGGTCTTCTGTGTTTCGGACCAAAGCTGAAGGAACAATGCCTACCTGGGACATACTAAGCTTGAGGCAGAGGAAAAGATCAGTAGTGGAACCACAAAATGGCTCTTAAGACCTCTGTTCACATTATATTGGCTAAAGTAAGACACATGGACAAGGGGGACATGATGGCTGGAAGTCAAGTCCTTTCTTGGGGAGACTACACCACGAGCCACAAGCCACAGGAAGCATGTGTCATTCTCTCACAACAAGGGGTGGCAAGTATCTGGAACTTCAGAGAAGCAGAGTTTAAAAAAGCCTATGTAGCTTACATGTCACATAGCTGAGTGGCAGAGCCAGAATCCAAACTCGTATTTGTTTACTGTCAAAACCTCAGCTCTTTACACTGTCTCTCGCGTGGGTCTCAAAGGGGCAAGATAGGTCAAGACTGACTTTAAGTACAGGGAATGTCCGTTGGAGAGAAAAGAGAACCTAAGTTGTGTGTGTGCACGTGAGTGTGCCTGTGTGTGAAACAAAGAATGCCAATACCTGCTTAGTTGTAGGTTCTGAACCTGTATGGTTGGCAACCTGAACCTTAGGTTTTTCTTGATCATCACAAAAATATTTTAAAAATCAAAACTGCAGGTTTCTAGTGGGGGAGCATATACCTCAGTGGTAGAGTGCACACTTAGCATGTATGAGGTCCTGGGTTCAATCCCTAGTACCTCTGTTAAAAAACAAATAAGTAAAAGTAAATAAACACAATTACCTCACCCCTTCAAAAAAATTTTTAAAGAGTAAAAAACTGCAGGCTTCTTTAGCCTAATCTTTTTCTTTCTTTTATTTTGTGCTTAAAAAAAATACCAATTCAATAACATTTCTAAATTGCCGTGGCTACAAATGTTCTCAGGGAGTCTTTTACTCTTCTATTAATTTTATTTTCTGTGAAAATATTCTAAGAAAATGCAAAGAAGGAAATCCTTCTCTGCTTGCCTGCAGCAATTTAAAGGCCAGTGATGAATGGTTAGCTGGGAGAGTAAGGCTCCTAAAGTAGGGGAAATAGGATGATTAGGTTCTCTGTTTTAAATGAGGAATATATACCCTGAATATATAAGCAATCAGATACCCATTTATGCAGAAGTAAGAGGAGCTAAAGATTAATCCATTAATTACAAAGGAATCAGGCGTAAAAATGCAACTTTTCCCCAAAGAAAAAAACTTTCTTTAAAGAAAATTATAATGTTTAAGTCATTCTGCTCAGGACTGAGTAAAAATGAATAGACACACATTTAGACAAAGAAAGGACAATGTATTTTCAGTGTGAAAAACTGAACCATAAAATGACAAGAAATCTGAAAATGGTATTCACAAGAATCATTTCTTAGCGAGGTGAGTACCCCTCAACGAGTTGATATTTATAAGTTGGTATTTCTATTTATAATCTAAACCTCATACAGATTTTCTAAAAGCTCTCTTGTCATACTTCGTTGCTCAGTTAAAGGATATGCAGTGACAATACCTGAATCAGTGGGTTGTTCTGGACAATTTTATTGCTACATTAAACTGTAAACAGTACATTCCCCCCTAATATTTTCTGTTTCCTGCAGTCATGTCCCTTTCTCTACTGAACAGATACTGGTTTAACCTTAATTTTTCATAACAATTCATCCTAACCTTTCAGTGGAATATCTACAGAAATTAAAATGAATTAAACACTTCAGAACGTGTCTCTAAGGATTGCAAGTGCTGGATAAATTTCACCAGTAGAGAGAATAGTTGATGAAAGTACTGCTTTGACTACCATCTTTACATATGGCAAAATGGAAATTGTTAAAAATGCTGATATGCAATGTTAATTAAACCTAACCAAGGAACAGGTTAATCAATTACTAGAGCAGCCCCGGACCAGGCTGTACAGGCCAGCGTCTTGACCACAGTTCCAGATACCTACCCCTTTGCACTCAAATAATTTTGACCCAACATGATCTTTTCAGTAGTTATTCACCTCTTTCCCAAAGCAGATAGACACTAGTGGAAAAAACACTCGAGGGAGCCTCTGTCCAGGACCTTCACCTCATGAAAACAGTCTTTTTCCTTCATACACGTGGCCATCTTAAGAAGAGCCATTACAGTCCACAAAATCTTCCTAGGCCCTGGCCACAGTAGAGCACCTACAGAGGTGGGCACCTGGCCCAAGGGGGTTTTGAACTTGGAACCAAAGAAATAAACAAATAGTCTCGCCAAGAGATTGAATTTGTGAGATGTAAAGGTAGGGAGCTGTCAGTGGTAACAGAAGATTAGAGACAAGAAACAGAAAGATAATTGTGACAAATGCCAAAAGGTAAAGCAGAGAAGGGAGCAGACAGTCCATTCTATTTTCAGTTGGATGGGTCAGGGAAGGCTCATAAAAGAAGTGGCACTAGGAGCTGTACCTAGCACGAGTAAGAATGAAAATTCATGCTTCATGTGTGCCAGAGGGTGCTCTGGGGGGGCAATTTTGGAAGTTTCTCTGTTGTTTCTGCTTCTGGAGACCATCACTTCTAAATCTCAAAATAGTTATCCGGATATATGGATAAGCATATGTGTGTGCATGTATATTTATGAATAAAGTTATATGATTAAGGAGGTTCATTGCAGATTTATTCTTACGAGTAAAAAGAAATGTGAATATATATTTACGTGCATATCATATATATTATATGTATCTAGTATATATATACACATATTATATGTTGTTATATATAATACATGTTGGACACACAGATATTAAATAATGACTACATATTATGGCATAGAATGGGGAAGGGGGTCTGTGAAAATTAGATTTCAAATACTTAGGTATCCTTAGAAAAATTTTTCCAGCATGTATTTTCTTTATTTTTATTCTTAATTTGTTTTTTTCATTTTTGTAAGTTATACACAAACAGTTTAGAGTTAATAGCTTGTTTTTAAAAAAAAACAGCACATCTCTGACCTCCTATAAGCCACAACTTCCTGATTTTTAGAGGTAACCATTTTTAAATCATTTAACAATTTTTCTAATTTTTATTTTGAGTAATTTACTTAAATTGCTTCTTCCTGATCTGAGTGTTAGACACTACTGACTCCCCCTGTGAAGACGAGGCTTCCATCACACACCTTACCTCCATTTCCCATTCGCTCAAGACGATCAAAACATAGTTTTTATTAGATCAATGATCATCTTTCAGCTGTATATACTATTTAGTACACTATGATTATTTTGCCTTTTCTATACAACATTTTATTGTCCCTATTATTAATAGATATCTTATTTTTGTATGCTTTGTCTCCTAACAACTAACTATTAATTGATTTCTAAACTATTCCCCTACCCATTACTTAAATCTCCTCTAAATTGATTTATACATGTTAGGTATTCACATTCCTTTTTTAGAAAGTTTTTCCTAGATCCTGCTGATAAACTTCAATAAAGACCAATTATTCTTTGGAACTTTCTCCTGGAGGTTCCTTTTGCTTCTATCTTGTGTTGGGTATCTTTCCTGGATCCTGTGTTTTCTGATTCTTGGTTTACTCCTTCGTTTTAGGCACATATTTTAATAATATTCCTAGAGGAAAAAAAAAAAAACACGGGTGCTAAAATTTAGGGGGCCTTACATTTCTGAAAGTAGCTTTTGTCTATTCTCAACTTTGAGTGATAGTCTGGCAAGACAAATTTCTAAAATAAAAGTCATTTTCCCATCATAATTTTTAAGTGGTTTTTAGCTTATTCTCTTTGTCTCTAATGTTGTGAAATTTCAAAGGACTGTGCCTAAGTATGAGTTCTCTTTAAAAATTCTTTATATCAGACACAGTATACATTTTAAAATCTAGAAACCCAAACTTTCAATGACAATACACATTTTGAAAACTGGAAACTCATCATTTTCAAAGCTGAGAATTTCACTGAATTATTTCTTCTATGTTCTTCTACTCACCCCCCTCCCCAAACTCCTCAGATGTTGACATTCCTACGTTGGTCCTCTAATTTCATCTTTTACTTATTTGTTGTATCTTTAATTTTTGCTATATTTTCTGGGAGAATTTTTCAAACTTTGCAACTCTTCTACTAAGTATTTCATTTTGTTCTTTCATTTTTTTTTTAATTTTCAAGAGCTCTTTTATAGTCTATGAAAGTGTTTTAGTTTATTGACATTCTGTTTTTATTTTATGGACACAATATATTTTCTTATCTACAAGCATTTTGAAGATAACTGGGCTTGGGTCATTGTTTTTCTTCCTTGTTTCACAGTAACTCTTTCCTCTAAGACACTGTTTTTATTTATTGTTTCCTATCTTTATTTTGGTTTATACTTTTCACACTGGAGGCTTTCTCAAATACTTGGTGATCCTTGACTGTCTGCTCAAGTTTATGACTGAGCCATAAATTGGTGATTAGAAGGTCTACACGCGGTGGAGGCAGCTGGGAGCTCGATGTGGATTCTTTTTTGTGCAGTGTGCCTACATCAGCCCACTGGGGATAGTCAGCATCTTTACTGAGGGGGGACCAGACAGATTTCCCAGAGACAGTTTCAATTCTTGCTTGAGGATATAAGCCTAACAACGAAGTTTGGCAAGTCAACAAAGAGTACACAAATCTTCACTTCATTCCCTGTTTACAGTGGGGCATTCCGTTTTAAATGTGTTTTAGAAGAGAAACAGGACAGAGATCTTCTGTAGAGAACAAACATGCCAGCACTGGGAAGGAGAAGTGATGAGCTGCACAGAGAGGAAGAAAGAACTGCGGGGCTAACTTTCTTAAAAGACCTTCAACCCAAATCCTGTTTTCAGTGCACTTCCATCTCCTTCCAGCATCAGCAATTCCAGAGCCTTTTGGAGGTCCCACGGTGCAGATCAGTTTGCTCTTTGCTGTCTCCACTGTGCGATTAGGACGCCGCTTTCTGGGATCTGCTAAGTCAGTTATAACTCTTCCATCTGTTCGTCAGCTTCCACATTTCATTGCTGACATCTTCTCTTCCATTCTCATTGTCCTTGTTTACTTGTGACCTTAAAAAACACCTTTTACTGTCATTTTATTGCAGTTTCAAGAGGGAGCAGAAGCTAATGCTTGTGCAACTCATTGTGTTCAACTTTCCAATTTGCATTTTATAGTATACTTTTATAGACTTTAAAAACTGAGGCCAAGCTAGGCATGTCTGCTTATTTATTTTAATCCCCAAACACTAGATATTCTAACAACGGGGTTGGAATCTTTTCTTTTCAACAAAATGTAAATGGATAGCAGGCAATACAAATCCATTTTAAAGTAATTTTGCTAAGATTTTTAACTCAGCCTCTGTCCTGGTACTTGGGTAAACTGAGTTTAAAATGTGCACTCTGATAAATATTGAATATTTGAATCCTAACTTTTGGAATCAGTGTACCGAAAGTTTTCTTTATGCTTTGGAGTAAACAAAAAGAGTCTAAAAAATAAAACAAAAACTATGAGACACCTATGAGACATGAAAATCCACCCTTCGCAAAGTTCTCATTGTACCCACTAAGCCTGAGACGCTTAAATTATTGAATACCTGCAGTCCTATCCCCATAAATTGTTAAGAGATTTGAATTTCAGGAAGAAATTAAGGCAAGTCTCCTTACAAGCTAAGCCCTGTGCCATCTATCTTAATAGTGTAACTTCTTTTTCGAAATATTAATTTAAGGAAATTTTAGAACAGGTTTAGAAATCTTGTTTGGAAAGAATTCCTGTAGCTGTTTTGCCTCAACCTACGGGGATATCCTGAGTGGCCCATGAATATTTACCAGGCTATAAGACTTCACTGAACGTCTCAGACATCAGAGAAGCAGCTTTCCCACGTTACACTTATCCACGCCACCCAAGTAGAGACCTCTTACTAACCCAGTCACCAAAACACGGTAGGAGCCAGAAAGAGAAAAGAGCTCCTACTGGGCCCGTGAAAGTGCACATTAGGAAGGGCCTTCTTAGGAGAGGACGGTGAGCAAAATCCAGGGATTCTTCTCAGCAGCTCCCATCAGTTGGTACTAGATTATATTGACTATTTAGAAGACAGCAAACATCAGGATTTTTAACCAGTCCAAGCCAACACTGATAGAGGTAAAACTGGGATTTCTACAAAACGTTCTCACTTGTCAAGGTTAAGATAAGCAAACATTCTTCAAGACTATCTTAAAAAGAACAGATGATACGTGCTAGAATCTGGGGGCTACATCTACCCTTCAGAAACTACCCTCCTTATAATTTGGGGGTACACAAAAACCTCTTGGGGAAAAAATGGTTTGCACAATTTGGAATCAGAGTCCAAGGCCATCTTGATGTTTTCAGTAGCTGACTGGTCCCAAGATTCCCCAAGATACTCCCAGTGTGACTGACTATGGTTCTAGAATCAGAGAGACTTGTATTCAAATCCTGGGCTTGCCACCTACTAGCTGTGTCTGTTTGGAGAAGTCAGGTAACCTCTTGTGTGTAATAAAATGGGAAGGGAATATTAGTTAGCATTCTTTTGATTGTAAATGTCAGGAACC
This sequence comes from Camelus ferus, assembly GCF_009834535.1. Taxonomy (NCBI): domain Eukaryota; kingdom Metazoa; phylum Chordata; class Mammalia; order Artiodactyla; family Camelidae; genus Camelus; species Camelus ferus. Next base: position 55,899,548 of record NC_045698.1, on the reverse strand, counting down.
CTACTAAACTTGGCATAAGCAAAAAAAAAAAAAAAAAAGTAGAGTGTGTATATGTCCATGAATAACTGAAAAATTGTGCTGAACACTGGAATTTGACACAACATTGTAAAATGATTATAAATCAATAAAAAATGTTAAAAAAAAAAAGTAAAATAAAATAAGTATTGGTTAACATAGATTTTTGGCTCTGTTTTCCTCTGGGTTGCTTTCATCTGTAGGAAGATTTTTCCCCAGGGGGGCAGCAAAGCTGGGCCCTTGCCCTTCCAAGTATACATTCCCTCAATATTGGAAACTTCAGACAAAATGGCAAGGTATTGCTCCTCCAAAAGCCACATGAATCTCCAACATCAATTCTGAGTGGCTTTTCTTGAATCCTGTTCTTTCTCCTGGGGCAATAATCTTGGCCACTGAGATCAGTCTATGTCACATGGAGGTAAAGGCACAGTTACCTTCCTGCACCACTTGAATTACAAGGAGCAGTAGTTTCCAAAAGAAAAAGATTAAAGCAATTCAAAAAGTAGCGGACATCCACAACATGGTCTACTCATCCCTATTTTACAGAGTCACCGTGACAAATACAAGAGATAACTTCAGCAAATTACCTGACACAATGACTCTCAGTGATTATATTTTAAGAAGCTTACTTACATAGGTAAGCCAGTTCAATCCAGGCATTTCACCTACTGACTTGAAAGTGAGGTTTTGCCTTTTGCACAACAATCCCTCAAGTCTCTAATCAGATGCTGCTTCTTTAATTTCTAAGCATATGCTAAATATGCTCAGTTAAAGCTGGAACTTTCAAAGAAATAATCAAAAGTTATTACTTCCAAAACAAAGTCTGAAAACCTTGGCAATTGAAATACAGATTGCAAGCAATACAATGAAGCATTAAAAAGTCACATGCTGCCAAAGAACAGAAAATTGGTCCACTTCAAAATGGGGAGGCACCACGGAAGCTGCCAACTTTAACCTCCACTTGAACTGGCTGAGACAGGAGCCATCAACAGCCAGTGAAGTGACTGCAGACTTGGTGTGTTATAAAAATGCTGTGCGGAGTCCTGAAAATGAAATTGAGATGTTAAAAACTGTATGTTCTTGCTATTTCAGCAAATATCTTAAGATCGGAAAATTAGAGGCAGTGATATTTTTCTAAGGTCACCTTTAGAACTACAAGGGTAGTTTACACATCCATTAATCTAACTCTTTAAAATAGTCCTCCTGTTGCTAGTGGTAAGATGATGCTTATCAAGGAGCTGGAACTGAGTATGTGCTGGATGTCTGTGGTATAATGTAAGGGTGAACTGGAATCCATATTTGTCTCCCACAAGAAAGGGTGTGACCCTAAGTTATGTCTTAACTGACTTAAGACTGGGTTGCCTATATACTGCAACCCCAGGGATTTCTGATGAAAAGACAGTGAGAGCAGAGATTCAGAAGTGGGGAATTATACCAAGGGAACACTTACTAGATTAGCTGGCCTGGAAAAGAGAATGCAAAAAGAGGCTATGGGAAATATGCATAGAGCATTTTAATGAATACTTGAAGAATGCCGTTTATAGAAAATTGGATTCTAATGTTTCTGTTTATAGATGAAGCAATAAAAATTACTTTAAAGAGAATTCTATAGACCTTTACAACTCCAAGGTGGCTGTAACTCAATGCTGCTTTCAATATATTTTTAAAAAGTCAAAATTACTTTACATCTGTGAACAAAGGGCTTTCTCTGTCAGCAACTGCATCATTTTCTGGTCATGCTCTCCTACACTTTTTGCAAAAGAACAGTCTAAGTACTGAAAATTATGTGAACTGCTTTTTAGGACATGAATTCCATTTATTTAAAAATTTTTCATTTCATGCTGAAATGTAAGCAGCGTGGCCTTTCACATTAGGCAGTTGCTGTCATTATGCTAGTTTTCTTACTGCCACCTACCAACCCTTGTTTTCAAAAGCTGAAAAGGAATCTATCTTAGCTTAATTGTCAACACACACCATTTTGGAGGGAAGAGAAAAATCATGTCCCCGGACAACAACAAACACACTATCTTTCTGGGAAAAGGCTTTTCATTAGTTTTGTTGGATCCCTCACTTGACTACATGTTACTTTTAGCCTTGGAATCTTCTTCAAAGCTTTGTGGATTGTAACAGAAAAGTCTCATGCGTCAGTCCCTGTTCTCAGATAGTCTAAATCTGGCAGTTTTGCATGTGGTTATACAACAAGGAAATTAATTTTGCTGATTTCCTTTTGTGCATGAAGATACTATTTACCAAAGATAAATAGCGCCCTAGAGCTCTAAAGACCCCCAAGAGTTCCCCATGAGTGGAATAAAATTAATAATTGGCTGAAACCCACATTGGCATTCAAGTGGGGAAAAAATAAGTACATATGTTATCAAGAAAAATCCAGTCCCTATTATGTAGGTGGCTATTTTGAATAACAACTTTCAGAGTCACTCATGACTCATGGAAAGATAGGAGGTAAATAGCCTTTATGTAGGTGACATAATCTCCAAATAGCAATCAGTAAACTTGATACACTGAGCCCTCCTGGTAACTATGGAAAATACCAATACACTCCTTGCCCTCAAGCAGCTTATCATCTAACACTAGATATAAAACATATTAAAACTATACAAAGCAACAAAGAACCATAAAACTCAACAAAAAAAAATTTGAAAACTCATCGTTGAGTGTAAAAGGCAGCATGTATAATTTCATGTTGAGAGAAGCTTGTGAAAGGGGGTAAAATTTAAGTTGGACCTTAAAGAAAGGGTGAGATTTTAATAGAGAGATGTACTGAAGATGTCTGGGTAGGGAGAATTGAATAAGCAAAGAGCTATAGGGGAAAAAAGTTATTAAAAGAATAGAGATGATTTAAGTTGGATTAGAATGGAAGGTTAGTGTCAGAAAAGTAGATTAGCTCCAAAGGTACGTAAAAGGTAAATTGTGTGAATTCTTCAGTACAATATAAAGGGATTTAATTCCAAAGGCGAAGGAGATTAACCTTAGAGAAGATGGGTGTCTGCAGGGTGAACTGGACAAGGGAGAGGCAGAAAACAGCAGGCACAAATGAATCTTTGTGTGGCCCTTTCAGATTCGGAGCCAGCGTGGTAGCGGGGGAAGGGAAAGGAAAGGATGGAAACAGGAGATATGGCAAAGGAATGTCTGATTAGAGGAAAGGATATCAGACTTTCTGCGTCTGGGTGACTGGAAAAGCGCTGATATAGTAGCAAAAATGTGGACATCAAAGGAATGGTTTGTAAAGGAAAAAGAGGAGGGGTTTGGTTTTAAAAATGAGTTTTATTACTGATGTCCAGTGAGGAGCCAAGAAGCCAGAACTAGAGAAATACCTTTGGTGTTTGCCTTCATAATACATGAAACTGCAAGTGTAAAAAGAGGCCCCCAAGGGAGTGGGTATACGAGAGAAGACTGAACGTTAGGAGTATCGGAGCCTCAGGGTAAAAAGTTAAAGGAGAAGAGGCAGAGTGAAGGCAGAAGCAACATCCAAGGAATGTAGAGGGAGCAGGGAAGAACAGGACAGTGAGCCAGGGCAGAAACCAAGGGCTGAGGGTGTTTCCAGAAGGGCAATTCTTATCCCTGACACTACATGTCCTCGGGGCACACAGGCGTTCTCGGCTCTCCAGTGTGTGCAGTCAGGTAACCACCCTGAGGGGCCATGTCACTGTCGGGGGAATATTCATTCGAGACAGTATTTAGCTGCATGTGGCTGCCAAAATAAAGCCACAATTTCCCTGTCTTTATCTATAGTAGCACTAACATTTTGATCTCAATAACTGAGAAGGAAAAGAGGAAAGAAAGAAGGAAGGGAGGGAGAGAGAGAGAGGAAGGATAAAATATTAAATAACGTAAGATGCTATAGAAAAGTTAAACAGTGTAAGAGTTACCACTTGCCAAAAAAAGAACAAAGTCTTCTGAGAGGGCATCTGGGGGAGAAGAGAGACACGGTATTCTTTCAGGAAAGTTGTTTCAATAGTTAAGGCATCTGCCACCTTCACTACAATAATTCAGAAAGAGAAGAAATCTGAGAACTTCCTATAGCCCAATACACAATTCAGTTTTGCAGATTTCATTAACTGTTAAGGTGGCCTTTAATCTACGTGACAAAATACGCATCCACAGCCAAAATGTTACATATTGTAGCACTGATTTTGTTTAAGTGAAAATTAAGGGGGTTTTAATCAGTATTTTACAAAAAGTTTGTTTCTTTATTAAATTCGAAGTGCTATAATAACTTGATTGGCTAAATTTTTGCCCAGTGAAAGCAAACAAACAGCAACAACTTTTAAATTGAATAATCACACTGTTGTATCTTTAAATATTCACTGAAACAGTTCTCAGGCTTGGAATAGAGCTGTTTCAGTGTCTCTCTCCCCCATATGTCCTGTAATAATTAAAACCTCAATTCCACTTTGAGGAACATTTAACACCATCTTTCTCACTTTCTTTAAATAATAAATGTGGCGGCTAAATCAACCACAGACTCATAAAGCTAAAAGAAATCTCAGGATCATCAAGTCTGAGAATCAGAATAAAGGATATTACCTACACCAGTTTAAGCAGAGACATACACGTCAATAGTTTTTAAAATAACTGTAGGCCTTCAGTATCTATTGGCTTTATAATGGGCTACCATGTCAATTACCACGTGGCCGCCTTCCTACTAGTCCCTTAATAACACAGATTCTATGCTTATAAGGAGACTGAAAGTTTTCCAAAAACACATTTTTAAGTATTAAATAAATGCATTCATACATAAACAAGCATGCAGGTACACCTGTGCCAGTTAAAATTAGGTTGGGCTGTAACATGAATCCCCAAAACATAGTGCCCTACCTAAGCATTTTGTTTTTCTTATATTAAAAACTCCAGGGATGTCAGTGCAGATGATTAGGCAGCTATGATCCCAACCTTCTTTCAACTTTTGTTTCACTTTATAGGGTTTACATTTGCAAGATTGCATGTTCCAAGATGACTGCTTCTAATTACATTTGCCCAAATAAATGTGGTTTCCAATATTTTATATTATAAATAACCCTGTAATAAGTTCATTTACATATAAAGATTTGTTTATAGCTCCCATTTTTCCTCAGAATTAATTTCTAGTGCCAAGATGTCATTCAGAAAAGGTGTAACAAATTACAAGTTTACCAGCAGCATATAACAGAATCCTTTTTGCCAACACATGCCCCTGACAAAATTGAATATATTGTTCCCTCAGTTATTTGACAGGTGAAAATGTTTTTTGTTAATTTTAATTTATACTTCTTTGGTCTTAAGTGACCTTGAAAAACTTTTGTGAATATTAACTACTCATATTTATTCCATTGCAAATTGTTCTGATACTCTGATAATTTGTTTGAAGCTGGAATGAGAAAATTATAGGAAAACACTCTGCATATTACAGAGTGCTCTATAAATATTAGATGCCATTAGTGTCTTATAACAAGAATGTCTCCTCTTTCTACTTTTAGGATTGTTGTTCAGATCAAGTAAAACACTGTACATGATAATGCTTTGAAAACTTAATATATTTCAAATAAAAAATGCATTTGGATATACTCAAAAGTTGCTTAATTTGTTGATTTACTGACCCAGATGGAAGATGGGGGGAAAGGCAGGTGAGAAATCAGTTTTCTCACTGTCATCACTTTATCCACATTGATATGGGTCCAGGTATATGGCAAAAGCCAGTTTTCTTGGTCCCCCTAAGGGGGTGTCCCCCCAAATCACCATTAGCAGGAGGGAAAACAGATTTGGGGGACAAGACTAAGGTTTAAAGAAGAAACGGGGCTACTTTCTAGACTGGGTTTTAAAACTAACTGACCTCCCCTCTCTTATAAGCAAAAACAAGATATGACCAGAAATTCCCTTAAAATCCTCTTCTCCCTTCTAAGTTATCTAACTTTACACACATTGTTATTTGCCTTCCTCATTTAGGATAGGAGATGCTCCTCTATGCATTCCCTGCGGAAGCTCTTTTTTGGCCAAGGCTGCAGCTAATCTGCATGATTTTCTCTCTCAAATAGAAACTTCCAGCTAAAGCTCACTGCAGACCAGCTAAAAGGCACTCACTTCAAACAAAAACTAAATTCATCAATATTTTTCTGCATTTCAGTGTCCCTTAAGCAAAAATACATTAAATACTAACATTTTGCCCAAAGCAAAACATTTTGTGTGTGTGACAGTAAACATTCGAAATGCATATAAATTCATGTTAACAGGATATGCAGATTTGGGACACAAAGAAGTGATGGCAATATTATCTTATTCTACCTTACTTATAAATTTTAATCTATTCTGATTATGCTGCTCATTTCAAAGTAGTACGAACTATGTTTGTTTAAATTATATGTGATTTTATCAGAATTTGAATAAATCTCTTGGATCTATACTATTATTATTATGCATGGTTTTTTCTTTTTTTTGTGCTACTTGACTTGTCATGGTCTCTGGTTATTTTGTGGGCTTGGGAAGATATTAATGCAGAAGAAATTAGAGGATAAAAGTCACTTACTAAACAATCACAACATTAAATACACTTCACAGGAAATGAAATGAATAAGTGTTTCCAAAAATGAATATTCTTAAATAAATCATAATTATTTTTCTGGAGATGAATCCAACATAATTTAGCCCTTGGCTCCTGAATGTTATATGTTCCTGTCTGGGAGCAATGAAGTGTATCCTAAACAGCTTTGGAACTAAAGAATGCAGAGCACAGTATGTGCGTGAAGGTTCTCTATGCAGTTGGGAAAAGTAAGTACAATGATTCAAGTGCCATCTATAGGAAATGTTCAAGTATGGTAAGAAATCTTGCAGAGTTGATTGATAAGTAACTTTCTGGTAATATATTTTTTATGCAAAGTAAGCTAAGCCTTTAGGTCTTAATGCTGAGATGATTAAAAATTTCTCATGCAAGGCAAACTCTGGACTTTAATTCTGACCTCTCCTGCTGTTCATGTTGGCTTTGTCTGTAGATCGTCTCCACTCTGGGTCCAACACAGTGACTGACTGCGGCAGAACATCTGATGCATTAGTTGCAATCCTTTCATGCTGAGGATGTGTTATGAGTGCTGCCGTTAACAGCTGTGATTGTTGTTTGTAATTAGCTCTATTTTCCTCATAGGTGGTCTCTTGCTGCTGCAGCTTCCAAGCAATCATCTGCCATGTACACTTCTTTTAAAGCTGTGATACTCAGCACTGAACCCCTTCCTACGTTATTTGTCTCCATTAGGAAAAACAAAAACAAAAAACTTAATGACTGCAAATGTCAGATGTGTATTGCTGAACTGCTGGCATCCCAATATGGGAAATGGAGAATGTTGGTTATTACTTAGATGTTTAAATCAGATCAATGTTTGATATTAAACTGAGGGAAGGCTAAAGCTAGAATGACAAGTTGTATCTTGACTGAAAATTCTGATTGGCAGTGGCTGCCTTTGCTGCCGAAGATCATTAATCTATATTTAACCCTGGAAGAAAAGCAGTTAATCATTCATTAGCAGTGTGTATCCTCTGTGCATGGGTAGTGGTTCAAATCTATTCATTTGGGCTAAGGGATTCTAGACATATCTGATGGTCATTGGGAGCATTATATTATCTGTGTAATAAATTACTTTTAAAAGCCATCAGTAAGCAGTAGAATGTATACAGATACAGGTTTATGCTAACCCTTAAGGTGGGGCATTCAGTAAACATTTGAAATAGATTAAAGAAGCAGCCACACTCGGGAAGTGCACTTAAGCCCTTCAAATATTTTACCAAAATCTTTACAAGAAGTTTTATTAATCACAAGGAAATCTTAGCTATCAGTTTTCATTGCTGACATGAATGGTTTCTGAAATATATGACTAAAAAGAGTCATATGAGAAAAAAAAAAAGAATTTATGAGACTAAATAAAGAAGGCATAAAAATTCAACTAACCCCAACTGGGAATCACTTGAGATTTCTAGTTCCAGTAGCCTGGGGCCACTCCGTTTCAAGGATAACTTTGTTTTTTGACCCCAGTAAATACTGGCTGACCCTTCCATCAGAATACTGTTGCACTGGCTCTGGTTGAACCTTTTAGTAAGATATCTGTCACAGGGGCTGAGGACAGAGAGATGGATGTTTCAGAAGTAACAAAAATGGATTATATGACTGTATCTGTCCCTGTTTGCTAACAGATGATTGTATATGAGGCAGAATTGGGGTCGAGGTTAAGACTTGCTTTCATCATAAAATATCACCTGCTAACATGAACGTGTGAAGGGAACACGCAGCCCCAGATATATCCCTGTTCATGTGGGGTGACATTGTTGGCTAGCCAAACTGGCTTAGATTAATTCTCAAAAGGAGTTACTCTTTTGTTTGAGATGGTTTACCCCATCTCCCTACTTCTCTGATCCTTTTCCTCAGATACATTTTATATGTAATGTTTTGCTGAAAATTATCTTCTCCTCTACCATCCTTCTCTGTACTTGTTTCTTGCTACTCTTCATCCATAGCATTTAATGAGGCATCTTAACATAAGTTTCAAATGGAGTATTGACAAATTCTCTTAAAGGTTTAAACTCACAGAATGTATAGTTATTGAAGCTGCATTAAGTCTTTCAATGTTGATGGCACAGCCATTATTCTGTGCAGGCTAAAAGGCCAATCATTTGCCATTTGTCAGGTATCTTAGCCACTTGAGAAGAACAAAATACAACATGGGTTCTGGGGCACAGTTTTGAAAAACCAGCCAGGGGCTACTGCCAATGGCAGGGCACTGCTGGTCACACTAATGAAAGGGCAGCTTCTCTTCAGTCTTGCTAGTTAGCACACCAACAGCGTTGCTGGCAACAGAATAGCATTTCAGACATTTTACTTTATTCGTATGACATAAGACACTATGAATTTCACATTTAATTTTCTAGCTTTGCCTATGGAAGACATTATTTGCTGTTGGGTAATTCTCTGTGGTATCTTTATTTCCCGAGCCTTCATTTTATCTTCAATGACAGGTTAACAAATAAAGAGCCTCTGATTCAAGAGGGCCAGTCCAGTGTAATGACACAGAAGCTGATATCAGACTAACCCTCCCAAAAGAAAACAATTAAAATTTTGAGCAAATTATAAATAAAAAACTATTTGAAAGCAATGGAGAGGGACCAAAACAGGCAGAAAACTGAAAAAGGTACTGCACTGAGAGATATCCATATTTAAATGGATTTTCCTTTAAAGGAAATTCTCAGCAGCACATGACAACCAGGTAGAACCAGGCAGAAAGCTAGTCTTAGGATGATGTGTCGCAGGACAGAGTTCAATTAAAATTAAACTATTTTATGTAAATGTTAAGAAAATTGTAAGTACTTATGTTTGTCATATTAATTGGAAACATTTACTCTGCAGAAAGATGATCTCATTTTGGACATGTCTTTCCTTTTGGACAACTGAAGAAGAATATTGAACATATTTAATTTATAAATTCAGCTAAATATATTTGAAGGTGTTTATTCATTAACTAAGTTTGAAGTGATGGTTAAAAGTTGCTAGACTTAAGAATTACAATAGTAGGATCTGTAAGCTAAAAATAAGAATTTACCTTAAGGAAATACTAAGTTTTTGAACTTATGACTTTAATAAATCAAATCTAGTTACTGGAGCTGAAAATTAACCTCTGAGTAGTTTATCTATGCCAAAAAAAAAAAAAAAATAGAAGAAGAATCCTTAAAGATATTACAGGTCTTAGAGAGTCAGAGACAAGAGCATGACTAATACAGAGGGTGCAGGATGGGAGGTCAAAGTTCAAGCAAACGGTAAGACGGGGGATCTAAAGAAGCTGAGGAGCCAGAGCGAAGACTGCAGGAAGAGACCAAAGACAGCAAAAACAGGAAGGATCTTTGTCACCCTTTGTTTTAGCCAGGAAATATATACATCTATTAGATACAGATACTTAAAAAAAACAAACAAAACAAACAAAAAAAACCAAAACAGGGTGGTAGCCAGCCATTCTTCCTTTTCATGAAGCCAGAACACATGAGTTGCTGCGCTCAGCCAGCTGCAAGGGAAGCTAAGGGCCACAAGGAAACACTGCACCAGAGTAAACTGATGAAACCCTACAGATCCATCATTATTCATTCTTAGAAACCAGCTATTTCCATTCGACAGCAGAGTGTTAACCAGAGCTTGGACATGAAATGTACCGCAAAATGATAAAGCAAATAATACCAAAGAGGAGATGTATGCAAACTATTAGATTACTCCTTCCCTGAAATACCAAGACTCCCAGAGCCAATTTAATCGCACTTCTGCCGACTGTGTAGTCCCCGGTGAGCAGAGCTACTTTTCCTTTACCATGTGATTCCCTACTTCACTTTTTCAGTCTTAATGTTCCCACATACAGCCTCATCCACAAGAACCTATCACAGCTAGGTACTTGATTATTTTAAAAATCCACCTTAATTTAATTATTTTTGGAAAAGCAAAACTTATATTTAAAATAATACATATAATTGGACAAGAGAGGCCTACCTTAAACTGTTTCCATCTCAATCTTGAAATATATTTTATTTATATTGAAATTTTTTCTCCAAGGTATATTAGAATTTTCTCATGAACTATGATAGAAACATACTGAAGACTGATTTTGATTTACTTTTTCCGATTAACTCGTACCACTTGGTAATGCTGGATGTTCAAAAACACCGTTGCTGAAGCCAGAACACATGAGTTGAAGTAATGATGTTTTTGCCCATTCACCGACATGTGTCTTCAAGAAAGCAGGCGTGCAGTCACTGAGGAGTTGGGGCTCCAACATATAAATTGGGGGGGGGCCACAATTCAGTCCATAACAACATATAATCCAGATGTTTAGCATTTTTAACCAATGTCACCACAAAATTCCTCCCTCCTAATTAGCCCACATTCCTGTAGCCGCATTAGTCACTGGAAGAACAGTTTAATAGCACGCTGAAAAAATAAATTCCTAAATCCTAATTTCCTTTAAAAATAGCATTTTCAGGTAGAACCAACTTACCGTAATCATAACTCTGCTCTAATATTTGCTTATATCCTACCGAAGCGCTTCTTACAGGAGAGGGAGCTGGGCTGAGGCGGGGCCACAGCCGGTAGATTGTTACATAATAATTAGAATTCTCAGGAAGCTTTCTCAAAATATACCTGTCTTTCCCACTGACCTCTCCAACTGTGAAATTCTGTACGTGGCTATCTGTAGGCACTGTTAAAAGATCTTCCCAGATTTCTCTCATGCCTTCACTCTCCTTTCAGAAAATTATACGACAAATACTTTCCTGACAGACCAGCCGGCTGCCAGAGCACATCACCCTCCTCTTCTCCGTGGAGAATAACAAGCATGGTTATTTAGAGTTTTCTAGCAATTGAACCAGATTCCTCTTTTTTTCTCCAAGTCTACTGAACCAAGTTATTTTGCGGAAAGTTTTTTGAGAACAAGTAAGACGGTATCTGATATACTGATGCCATTTAATTTTATAATTACTTCTAAACAATAACTACCTTACTCCATCTAGTAGTTGTAGTTAGTTTTCCACTACTGTTACAAGGTCTCTTGGTTCCTTTTCAAAGCACATTAAGTTAAAAAAAAGAAAAGAAAAATAAAAGCACATTAAGGGTATGTAATTCTAGAAAAGCAATCTGAATGAAAAGTGCACTGGCCATGTTAACAAGTCAAAATTATAATGATGCAAAAAGAACAGCAAAAGGGGAAAAAATGTTGGCTGGGACTTGGAGAGGAAATTATGTACTGTTCAATATAATAAATAAGTTATAAAGTTAACTTTGAAAAATAGATACACTAGTTTATGTATAAAGTCAGTGGAGCTAGCTGTTATTGACTTCTAAAACCTGATATTAAAATTTCAGGAACTTGACTAGCCAGTTGTTAAATCTTTGGCAGCTTGAAATTGATGAATGTGGAAGTATTTACATCACAAAAATCAGCAAATTCTACAAATCAGGACTTTTTCCCAAAAGAGCTAGTGCTTCAACGTTTACCAGCAAACCACCACAATATTCAGTGACATTTACTTAGCCACATTTATCACTTTAATTATAAGCAGGCCACATGTGAACATCAGACTTCTTTCCTTTCCTCTTCATCTATCAACTCCCAGTTCATCCATACCAAACTTTTTTTTTTTTAAAAGGAGGAAAAACCTAAGTGACAAGCACATTGGCTCGGCAGGAGTACTCTTATTTTGAAGTAGCAACATACCTCTGCAGTCCTCCCACAAAGAGATAGGTGCACCCTATGGGATTTCTCTATCTTAAAGTCTACGTCTGTAGCTGCTCTGCATAAACCAACTCCTACATGGTTGTCTGTGAATATTGTGTACAGCACATTGTATTCTGTAAGTCAGTGATTCTTAAATGGTAAGAGACCTAGGAATTATTCAGGGTCATTCAAAAATAGTCAGATTCTTGAGACACACAGAGAAACCTATGCCGCAAAGCCAGGGTAGGATCTAGGAATCAGACATTTAAAGAATCCCAGGAGACTGTCCTCCCAGGCGTCCTCAGCCTACACCGATGAAGCATTGCCATAAGGTTGTGTTTGGGGTGGTGGCAGAGCATGTGCAGGCATCTGGCCACCCTGCCAAGAATTACTTTGAACCCACCTACTCAAAGAAGCAGTATCTGTCCAGTCTCTCCAGGTCATGCTTACGTCTCAATACCCAACCTCTTCCTGGAGCCCCGATCAAGTTAACTCATCCTCTAATTTGTCCAGATAATTTTATCCTAGCACTTTTCCTCTCCAGATTGTACATTTTACTTGCCACTTGACTGCTGTTGAACAACTACTGCTGGTTTTCTTGGCGAGGGATCAGATTTTTGTGTCCAGCTTCTAAGCAGACGCAGGACTTTGCTGGGTTGGGACTTCCCTGAAGGTCACACAACTTCTGTTCAAAGTCACGCTTCCCAGTGTGTGACCTTCTCCTGGGAGCACCTCAGAGATACTGAATAAGAAATTTAAAGGCTTTTGAATACATTTAGGGCCCTCCTTGTGTCTCTGCCAAGGAGGAGAAAAGGAATTTAAACTATTTACCATCATCCTTTATTATCTACATGGTTAACATTTGCCTAACAACTTCAGAGACACTCAGTAGCTGACCAAGCTCATCTTTTTGCTTATTGGAGTTCTGAGATGGTACTGGGACACTGTTCTGTGCCAGGACTAGACCTAGTTCTCAGAGACATGGTTTATGATTTCTTCATTCAGTTAAAGTAAGGGGCTCTTTGTATTGGCCACTACCCTAGGCATTCCCTAAATGTTCTCTTGTAAGGGATTTCCAGCACACACAATTTGGTAACATATATTTCTAAATTTTAACCTTTTTTCCCTACATCACACCTTCTCTGAACAAAGTGAATTCCTCCATGCACCCCACGGCCCATGCCTCACACCCCACAGAGGAACTCTTCCATCTCCCAGGCCACACAGGGGCAGGTAGATGTGAAATCACCTACTGCAGAAAGATCAACAAAGACTGAGTACAATGCAAGAGGCAGAGGTTCGGAGGCTTATGGCAGAGGAAGTTTTCCTCTGGCAGAGTCTGTAGAAGCAACCAGTTAGGAGGAAGGAATAAAAAGATGGGGAGGTACCACATAGAAGGGAGAAGACACCGGAGAAACCCTGAGCCCCTGGGAGCTCACATTTCTGGAAACTCACTCTGTGTGCAGTTGTTCTCTTTTGAGACCCACTCCCTGAGCGGTCAGCCAGTTGTCCACGTTTCTTTTGGCTTGTTGGCTTGTACTGACTTTGATCTAGACCACACAGAGCCAGCCCACAGTACAGACCAGCCTCTTCCACCAGCTTCTCAACCTGCTAGCTGTTGACGAGCCACAGGTAGAAAGCTCAGGACACTTGGAAGCTTTCAGAAGAGAGGATAAGGGGCTGTTAGATGCTTAGAAAACCTGTGAGTTAAAAGATGAAGAGAAAGCGCTGCTCTCTGACCAACAGTACCAGGCTAGAAGTACAGCACCTTTGTAAGACTGCAGAGAAGTGGCCCTTCTGAGTGAACAAATATTAAAAGGCACCACAGCTGGACAGAGAGATTACAGAAAGATGCCTCATCAAGGGAGACGAATTATAAAACGGCATAAAAGTGCAAGCCAGCGCAGCATGGGCTCTACTTCCAGCACAGCCTGTACAAGCACACCCAGCACACGGGCCACGGCGGCGCTCACGAAAACTGGTGGGGATGCGCCCGTCCACCCAGCGGCACGGACTGCGGGCTACGTGGCTTTTAACTCTGAAGACTTGGGTCAGGCATTATCTGACCTTACCAGACAGGGCCAAAACTCTGTTCCCCAAAATATTGAGGAAAACTATTATAACTAAAACTATTATATGGAGATGACCTGTCTGTGTGTCTGTTTTTGCCTCTAAACTGTCAACTCATCAAAGACAGAAACCACAAAGAACAGATCTTGGGACCTCTAACACCTAGCATTGTGCCCGCTACATAGTAGGATCTCAATAATGTTTACCTGTCTATCCCTTGCAAAGCCATGGCATATTTACAATAGCATTTGCCCTTCTGTTAAGCACTTCCACATAGAGGAGGAAAGGGGAAGATGTGGAGACATCAGTAGCACACAGATACTCCACTCCACTCGACAGATTCAGTGAGGAGCCTTTTTTAATTAGGCAAGTATAAATGGCATTGTTTTGAATTACTAATTCACCCTGCCTCTCCTTTAACCTCAGTACATACTCAGGTAGATTCTTAAAAATAAACTCTTCCAACCTTAACGCATTTTGTGAAGTTATGTTTCAGTTTATTATTTGGAAATATTATGAAAGGTACTAACTAGCTAACGGTGATTCTTTTAATCTATTTACTATGTACATTCAGAGCCTCTGATAATTTTTTTTCTAAAGTACATAAAGTATCATCACCACAATGGGTGGGATTGTACTGCAATTGTGGGAACAACAACCTGCAGATTAAATTTTTAGATTCATAATGTAGAATACAGCAGTCATTAAATGAACAATTTGGAAAAGCATTATTGTGTATTTTCCCAAAAAAGATATGTGTTAGGAATTCTTAATTATAGCATACTTTGAAACCTCATGATCTGCTAGAGTCTATAAAGCTAGGTATGTGTAGAACTCAGGACTGTTCTGACATTTTCATAGTGTTTTCAGTTTTTGTAAGTAGTCATTTATGTCAAAAGGTAATAAAGCACAAAAGCAGGGCTGTGGTGGCAGTGATTTCATAAAACTGCCTCAACAATGAGATTAGTAATATACTGCACTGTTTGATAACACAGCATATCTTTTTCAGATGTTATCTAAATGCAACTTTCAAAACCCTGAGGGAAAAGACATTACATTTTAATTTTATGGGTGAACTACAGTAGGTTTAGTATACATTAATTGAAATTCCTGTGTGCTTGGTCAACATGATAGCCAATGATTACCCAGACTTATATTTTTAAACTTGTCTTTACCTTATCTTCATAAACTTAGGAAAGAATAGAAACAAATTAAGTATATGAGCAAAAATGTAGCTATAAAAATGATCATCAGAATATTGCTTATATAAGATAAATGGAAAATACCATACATGTCTTTAAATAGCACACAGGTTACATAAATTATGGTACAGCCATACAACAGAATATACTATGCATCCACAGAACAAATGCTGAGAAATGTATTTATCACCTCAAAGGGATGTAGACATTTTGTTGCTCAGTATAAAAGGTTAGTTTAAGAACGTATACACACTTGTAACAGTGAATAAACAGAAGCCTCAATTAAAGTAAGGAGGCTAGAAGAGGGAGCTCTCCTGCCCTACCAAGACAGCAGAGGCCAACAGTTAAAGGAAGACTTTCTCTTCTAGTCTGGCAAGAGCTCAGCCAACAAGAGACCGTCACAACTCAGCCAATGAAGAGCCACTAAACCTTTAACTCTCAATTTCTCAATGGACCCTTTGTCTACTACAACCCTCCCAACTTCCTTTTCCCCTCTTTAAAAGAGTTCTCCTCTCCTTGTGATTTGCTAAGGCTTGCACATGATTTGCTAAGGCTGCAGACCTTGAATTGCAACTCTTTTTTGATCTTGAGTAAACCCATTTTTGCCGGAGAAATAAATGGCAGTCTATTTATTTTAGGTCAACACTATAAACCTTGAAAATGTAAAAAATAGTAATATGCCTGACAAAATAGCACTAAGTTGTTTGATAGAAAGTGGAAAAATGTGTGTGCATTGATTTCCCAATCTGTTACAGCAGGTATTCAGTAAATGACATCTAAAGTTAACATTTTTTAAATGGCATTGTTTAAAAGATACCTCACTTTTATTTTAGAAGCTGTGGGCAAAATTATGCCTGAACAAACTGCATAAAAACTTTTTATTAACCCCTCTCTGAAACATTGTTTACTTTTATACTCACACCTTTTACAATTTTGAGTATTTTCTTTTGATGTTTGTAATTCAACTGAAGATAATGTTGTAGTGATATGCCAGTACACACATCCTGCTAAAACTTTGGTCATGATGCAATTAAACAAACCAAAAGACAAAATAGTTGAAAAAATTGATTGTAACTGTATGCAGAAATAGACTGAGCTTCAAACTGGGCATGAAAGAAGTTACAGGACGCAGGACTTGAGGTCCTGAAAGGTGTGCAGAATGGGGACATTGAGAAGTTTGAAGGCTGTTTACATAGGGAGTAGAGACAAGAAACAGCTCTGCTAGCAGGAGCCAAATGCTTCTGCCTTTCACTCGAGTAAGAAATGCCTCAATTCATTGATTCTGCTCCGGTTTGGGGTGGAGGGGAAAGACGAGTCCGAAGAGTACCAGTGAGAGAGCAGAGATAAAGGGAAAGCAAAGCCAGAAAACAAGTAGATAAATCCATGAAAGCAAATCCCTACATCCGCTGCAATCCATGGAAAAGTGAATGAAACAGCGTGGCTGAAGCGAAGCATCATCCCAAAGTGTAGGGAAGACGGTAAACGGACAGGTAAGTTAGGGATTAGAACACGGAGCTAAGCAATGCAGTCATTGTAACACGTATGAATAACCACGGCTGAGTTTTAAGCTGGACTTTAAAAAAAATTAAATGGTGTGAAATGAACTAGAAGTACCAAAGAGGAAGAGGAAAACCACCTCTCATAACAGCCTGTTACATTCAAGGCACAGTGGTCAGTAGTTTCTCCTCTAACATCCATAACAACTTGATGGGGCACACACTATAATTTTCATTATACAGATGAGGAAATTAGGGCTCGACAGTCATGTTCTCTCTTTCATCCTGATGTCACTAATTTGAGCGTTCTCTTTTTTTATTTGTCATTCTAGGAACAAAGGTTTATAGACTCGATGTTTTCATAAAACCAACTTTTGGTTTTATTCATTTTCTTTAATGTTTTCTATTCTCTATTTCATTTCATTTCAATCATTACTATTTCCTTCCTTCTGTTTAGTTTGGGTTTGTTTTATAGTTCTTTTACAGCTTCTTAAGATTACAAGTTTAGGTTATTGATCTAAGATTTTTTTTCTTTCTTTGTATGGGTGTTTACAGCATTGATTACCCTCAAAGCACTGTTTTAACTGCATCACATGTTTTAGCATGTTACGTTTTGTTTTCATTCATCTTTAATGAAATTTCACTTGTGATTTCATCTTTGACCCTTCCATAACAGCTTTGTTTAATCCCCACATATTTGTGAATTTTCAAAGTTTCATTCTCTTATTGATTTCTAATGTAATTCTATTGTGGTCTAGACAAAGACATCAAAAGAAAACTGCAGGCCAACATTCCTTATGAATCACAAAAATCCTCAGTGCAGTATTAGCAAACTGAATCCAACAACATATAAAAAGGATTAGACACTATGACCAAGTAAGACATAGCCCAGGAATGAAATAAATAGCCTTGATATCACAAAATCAATTAGTGTGATACAACATATCAACAGAGTAAACAGAAAAACACATGATCATCAATGCATCAATCCATCAATGCAGAAAAGTCATTTGACAAAATCCAGTAAGCTTTCATGATGAAAAACACTCAACAAACTAGGAAGAGAAGGGAGCTTCCTCAACCTGATAAGGGCATCTACAAAAAAACCCCAAAGCCAACATCATACTTAATGGGGAAAGACTAAATAAAGTTTGTCCTCCTAAATTCACAAACAAGACAAGGATTCCACTCTTACCACTTCCACTCAACATTGTACCAGAGGTTCTAGTCACAGCAATTAGGCAGAAAAAGAAATAAAATGCATTCATATTGGAAAGCAAAAAGTAAAACTATTTTTACTCACTGATGCCGTGATCTTGTATTTGAAAAAAGGCTCCAAGCTCATTCCGTTTGTTGGCACAATGCAGGTCCTTGCCATTGTAGGACTGAGGTTCCTGCTGACTCTCAGCCAGGGGCCAGTTTCATCTCCTAGGGACCTTCCTCATTCCTTGCCATGGGACCTCCTCCAATTTTCGAGCCAGCGATAGTGCATCAAATCTTTCTCAGGCTTTGAATCTCTTGACTTCCTCCTGCTGGGAAAAAAACCAAAAAACTCTGCTTTTTTAAAGGACTCTAGTGATTAGCTCAGGTCCACTAAGACAATCTCAAAGTCAACTGATTTGGTACTTAAAACTACATCAGCAAAATCGCTTCACAGCCAGACTGAAATTACTGCTTACTTGAGTAACTGGGAAAAGATAACACATATAGCAACAGCCGAGAATGTGGGGAGGCAGGGGCATCCTGGAATTCCGTCTAGCACAACACCCTTTTAACAAACCGGTTAAACTGTTACAGCATTAGTAACTACGTGTTTAAGAAATATATCAGTACAAGAACAGATAAAATGAATGCCAAGCTGTATGGCAGGTGTGCAAAGGTAGAGAACTCATCACTGCTCCTGAGTTTATTGCCAGAGCATAGCATAGGCAAGTGTGGCTAGAACCTAGTGCAAAGTGGAAGGTAACAAGTGAAACTGCACAGATAGGTAGAGACCAGAACTCTTATGCCACGTTGAAGAGATTAAGCTTTTTCTGTGGGCTCTGGACAGAAGGGAAAACACAGTTAAATTTCCTTGTGCAGAGATTACTCAGATAACAGTGCAGAGGATAGACTCTGCAGCCTGACTGCCTGAGTTTACATCTTGCCTCCACTCATTACCAGCTCTGTGACCAACTTATTTAACTACTATGTGCCTCAATGATCTCATCTATAAAAAGCAGATAATCTGAATACCTGCTTTGGAGGCTCATCTTGGGAATTAAATAAGTTAAGCACTTAGAACAGAGATTGATATGTAATAACCCCTGTTTAAAGGTTTGTTATAATCAACATTATTAAAAAGGTAAGAATGGAGAGCATTTATTTTTTATTGAAGTATAGTTGATTTACAATGTTGTGTTAGTTTCTAGTGTACAGAATAGTGATTCAGTTATACATATGTATGTTCCTTTTCATATTCTTTTTTATTATAGGTTATTACAAGATATTAAATGTAATTTCTCTGCACTATACAGTAGGACCTTGTTGTTTATCTATGTTATGTACAGTAGTTTGTATCTGCTAATCCCAAAATCCTAATTTATCTCTTCCCCACCCTTCCCTCTTTGGTAAGTTTGTTTTCTATGTCTGTGAGTCTATTTCTGTTTTGTAAATAAGTTCATTTGTATCATATTTTTAGATTCCATATGTAAGTGATATCATATGTTTGTCCTTCTCTGACTTATTTCACTTAGTATGATAATCTCTAGGTCCATCCATGTTGCTGCAAATGGCATTTTTAATTTTTTTTTATGGCTGCGTAGTGAGAATAGAGAGCATTCAGAAGTCTATTGAAAAAAATAAGAACACAACAACTCACATCAGCAAAGACTCAGGCTTGCAGATCAAAATAAGAAATTCTAGGAAGCAAATCTGACTGGACTTTGATAGGGGTAAAGATTCAAGAGCAGCTAAGAACGCTCCCTAGGCTTTCAGAGTCGGTGAAGGGCAGATGGTAATTCCTAAGCCAAGGCAGGAAATAAAGAGTATGTTTGTGATGGGGCTGCCTTAGGTGGAGATGTTACTTTGGACATACGGTCAGACATATGTCTGAAAATTACAGTCTCAACTCTGGAGATTCAGATCTAAGAGTGACTGACACATGGATGGTAGATAAACGAGATCATCCAAGAAGAGTATGTAAAACGGAAAGAGCAACAAACCAAGGACTGAAAACCGGAAACACAAAAGGATAGCAGAAAAGGAAAAAACTGCAAAACAAAGTAGCAGTGAGTGCTTAGAGATTTGGGAGAACAATGAGAGAATATTCTCATGAAAGCAAAGAGAATAAATAATTTGAAAAACCTGCCATGTGGGCAACAGTACCAAGGTAGCATATAAGGACCGAACAGCATCCACTGGTTCTAAGGCTGACACTGTGGACGCCGTTAGTACCCCGAGGAGAACAGGAAAGTGGATGAGGCAGAAGCCAGCCTTACAGGTGGTCGAGCAGGAAAAGTGAAGGAGAAAAGCTACTCTCAGAAGATTTTCTAATGTTGAAGGAAAGAAGCAATTGTCAGAAAATTCTCAAGTAAAATTTCTAAAGAGTGACAGAGTTTAGACCCAAAAAAAAGCCAGCTGTAATATGCGAGAGAAGTTCAAAAGGTTGAGTACTTAATTAGTCTGCCCAGAATGGCTTGTTAAGTAAATCACCCAGGGTGGAGTAGTTAAAATTCTCCCTGATTACAGTTCACAGCAGTTCTCTTTTAATTTAGTTATGAGGTAGCATTAACTCCATGTACATAAACCACCTATGACGCAAATCTTCCAGGAGGAAAATGGGCTCAATAAAGGATGACTTTAGTCAGAGATCAAAGGTTTCCTTTTCCCCATACTTTTGACAATGAGGCACTTACTTCCAGATGCAATTTGGAGCCCTAAGGGGGTTTTGTTTTTGTATAATTACCCATATTTAGCTAGAAAGATGTCAAAACTGGAATCTCCAAATATGGTTCAAGAATTTCTGGGTCCTTTTTAACTTGGAGATCATTCCAGCCCAGACCAGATCAGCCCAGGCTTGGGGGCTGCACCCTGAGGTTTACAGCTGACATTCACCCCGTGTCTGTGGACACAGCTTGGGTTATGCTCTCTTGCTGCTCATTTAACCCTCACATCGCCTGGCAGTCAGGAGCCACTTTAATCTTCACCTTATAGCAGATGAAATTTCAGTTTACAAAGGTTAGATAACCTGCCTGAGGACACTGCAGGGGTTAGCAGTGAGGAGTGCCCAGATGTGAATATGAACAGCCACAATCAGTACATGGCGGTGGGTTCATCCTCTGGCTTTTCTTCTCCTTGTACACCATTCATTTATTCAGTGGAGGCAAAGTTAAGAAAACAAGCAGCCAAGGATTCAAATTCTTAGTGATTCAGGAGCCTGACTATTTATTGTGGGACTCAGTCATGAATTACTTTCCTACCTTCTTTCCTGAGTTTGCCTTCTACCCACTATGGAATCCGGGATCACCTTTACCAGAGAGGAAGGAGAAAATAGAAAAGGTAAACGCCATACAAGAAAGTCAGCAAACAGGAAAAAACCCCTTCAGTCTCCCTGTGTTTCTCTTGTATTCTCACACTGCTGACACACCCATACAGAACACTTCACCTCCAGTCACCGGATGTGCAGAGGTCTCCCCCACACCAACATCCGGCACCCAGTGCAACTGTGGTTGTGGGTTGCCGAGGGTGGGGAGGCTTTCCCAAAGGTCAACAAGCGATGCTCAGGACACCAGCAGAGTATCCTACTGCTCAACTCAATTTTGACACTATCTTCCCAAGGAGAGCATCAGATTCCACAAGGTTGAGGGGTCAGCCCTACAAGACTGCTTCTCTCCTCCCACTTCCAACAGGTGGTTATCTGGGCTTCTGACCCACCGACTACAGATTGGAGGTCCCTGTGACCCTCTCCTTGTACTTCATACTCCAGTCCCAAGTCCAAGTTGTTATCTGTACTTCTGACCGACTAGAAATCAGTTTCCCACAACCCTCTCCTTGGGCTCAATTAATTTGCTAGAGCATCTCACAGAACTCAGAAACTTTCACTTACTAGCTTACTGGTTTATTTTAAAAGGATGTAACTCAGGAAGAGCGTGGCTGAAGAGATGCATAGGGCAAGGGACGGGAGAAGGGCAGGGAACTCCTGTGCCCTCTCAGAACGTGCCAGTCTTCCCAAACTCCACGTGTTCACCAACCTGAATGCTCCCCAAGTTCCCTCCTTTGGGAATCTTACGGAAGCTTTGCTGCAAAGACATCACCGACTAAATCACTGGCCGTTGGCAACTGATTCAACCTCCAGCCCCTCTCCCCTCCCAGGAGGTCAGGGATGGGACTGAGATTTCCGACCCTCTGATCACAGGGTAGGCTCCACCGACAACCAGACCCCATCCTTAGGTGTGGTCCAAAAAGTCACCTTCACCTCTCTTGTCACTTGGGAAACTCCAAGGGTTTTAAGAGCTCTGTGCCAGAAACAGGACCAAGAGAAATATGTACTGCTTATTATAAATCACAGTCCAAATAAAATCTCCCACCTCTTCCCTGTTTCCTGGCTTAGGTGAGAGGGCAAATGGTGAGTCCACAAGCCAGGGTATCTCTTCTGAAAAGATCTCCTTGCCTTAACGGACTTTGGGTTGCTAAGCATCTCCCCTCCCTCACCCCGATTTGTATCCTTTCCATCACTGCTTCTCAAACTCTGACCCAGTCATCTTACCCATTCCGTATTCCAAATAAATAATATATTGAAAGTCCATGTTCCCCACATTCTTCCAGGCTTCAGGAATATTTCATTTTTTCTTAAATTTTGCACCAATGACCTTTTAGCTAATAGAGTTTAATCTCTTTCCTGCTTAACCTCCTTAGAGGAGCAGCTTCTACTCCTTACCTGAAGCTTACCAGATCTTTTTAGGTTTTTTTTTTTTTTCTCATTCTCAAATTTTTAAGTGAAAAATCCCTGCCTATTCAACAAAATGACAGCACATCATATGTCATTCTACTGATCAAAGTTTATGTTACTTTTCACATAATAACTCCTAATTTAGAAGTCTTGCCCCAGAAAGGGGGTAGTATATCTTTTTTGTTTTTACAACAACCAGAATAAATCAGTTTAAATGGCCCTTCTAGAGATGCTTTACGAACAACAACAAAACAACTCCAATGATGGGGACTCCAAATACTGCAGCTTCCAGGTGGGAGCTATTTTTGAACAGACCTGTCCCTTGCTGTCCCTCAAATTATACCATTAATCGCCTCCCACTCTGTTTATAAGTAGGATCATCCCAGCTGAAAGGAATTCAATACCATTCCTTATTAATAGATCTGGAGAAAGATTTATGAGGAGGAATATATAAATTAGGGTAGGAAACATTTTTCTCTCAAGTGTCAGTGTCATTCAAAGACTCAATTAAAGACACCCTGGATATGAAACCTAATTTTAGTTAAGAAGTTTTTGCTCTTTTCTATTTTTATTAAAATAAACTTTTAAAATAAGCTTTATTTTTAAAATGCTTGTCAAACATTTGTCAATAACTTACTACATGCTATGTGTTAAAGATAAAGCAGTGAACAAAATGGACTTAGTTTCTGCCCGAGGGTAACAAACTCCACCAAGGAAGACAGCAAACAAGTGGTAACTATGATGTAAAGGGGTTCAGGAGGCTAAGGGAGTAAACAACAGAAAAGCTAAAGCTGTGATTCTTAAGAAGAAAAATTTAGATCTCATTCACTTCCAAATCTATTACATTTTCCATCGTTTATCATTCCTCATATGAAAAATACCCTAAGAAACCAATGGGAGCAAAAGAGAGCTTAATTCTGGCCCCTTTCTGTTTCTTTTTCATATGTAACTGCACTCAATTTCTAAAAATGGTTAGACTGTGGTTGGCAGTAATCTTATAATGATAACAGTTTAATCCAGCTTAAAATAGAATTTTACAGAGATTGAAATTCTAATGCAGCACAAGCGGAAGTCTTTCAAGATTTTGGCGGATCAAGTGGGTAACTTTTCCCAAAATCTATTCCTCAAGTCCAAATGAAAAACAGAAGTGATTACAGCCCCTTTTATCAATGTGCTGGTAAACACTTTAAAGGAAGAGAGAATAATAAGATATCTCTGCGAAAAACCAAAAAAAATTTATCTAGCAAGGCAATTAAGATTCTAAAATTACTGCCCAACTGTAATTTGTCCAAGCATCAAAGATTCATAGCTATAAACCTTTCCTCAACAGGACATGTGTTCTGTTGGGCAGGAGAATGCAAAGATCTTTATGGAGAATCATTTTACCAATACATAAAGTACAAGTCCATCTACGCATGTGGCCTCAATACTACAGAATTACCATAATGCACTCTTTTCCATTTCCTATTACAAATTTTTTAAAAATCAATGATTATTTCCACTGTCTTCATGACAACTGAATAATTTAATAACCTCAACAATTGCTGATGAGTATTTTGATGTAAGAACACAAACTAAAAGATTTATTAAAGTATTAAGAATAGATTAGTGTTATCTTATTTTATTGGTCAATTACTTGTGGTAGCTCATTCCACGTTTTAGAGTAAAATCTGCTTCATCTTGAAATGAAAACAACAAAGCCTTAGCCAAAATCATCATCCTATCAAAACAACAAACATGGACTGCATCAAATTATTCCTTCCCTAGAGTAATGGGGCAAGTAAAGAAAAGGATGGAAATTACAGTCATGAGTCTATTATTTTTCTTAGTCTTTGATAATATCAGCATACAGAAAGATTACAGGCATTAAAATTGAGTATTTTATTATTTAAGAGTCTTCTCTTTTTGTCTAAACCCTAAGGGAAAAGATATCTTTTGACAGCTAGAACTTTGAAGAATCAGTGAGACAAAATATGCTTCAGGTTTAATTATCAACAAAAAAAGGTGCTAGAAAAGAGTCATTCTCATACTTAACTTTTAAAAGGAGAATCACAAATGATATACATATTTTACACTGAAGTGAAAATAATGCTATGAACCTTAATTTCACTTCAAATTATGTAGTTGATTAAAACAATTTCATGATTTTTAATAGCAGAATTACAAAACAGAAAATATTACCATTAATAAAGATTGAAAGAAAATTAGTTATTTAATATCAGTAGCGGTGACGCAGCCTGCATGACAATCTAAGCGGCAGAAATGACGCTTTAATCTTATTAAAGAGCCAGGCATGCACTCCTGATGCACTGAATTATTTTACCTGAAAACTTTTATTTATCCCCTTCTATGCAGAAGTAGATAATACTGGGACACATTTTGAAATAAATAACATGCATTAAAAGCGCCCTAATTTGTGTTTTTAAGTGGCTTCTAGGACTATACATTTTCATTCAGTATGGGATCTCACAGAAGTTCAGTATTAGCTTCTTAAATTATCTACAGGCATTAAAAATGGAAATTCAGCCAGTGGTTGCCGGGGTGAAGTGGAAGGAGGGACGAGTAAGTGGAACACAGAGGATTTTTAGGGCAGTGAAAATATTCTATATGATACTAAAATGGCAGACACACGTCATTATATATTTGTCCAAACCCACAGAATGTACACCACCAAGAGTGAACCCTATTGTAAGCTATGGACTTTGGGTGATAACAAGATGTCAATGTAGGTTCATCAATTGTAACAAATGTATGACTCTGGTGGGGGCTTTGGATATTGGGGGGAGGCTATGCATGTGTAGAGGCAGCGGGTATTTGAGAAATCTCTATACCTTCCTCTCAATTTTGCTGTGAACTTAAACTGCTCTAAAAAAAAATTGTCTTTAAAGAAAACTGAATCTCAATAAGGCAATGCACACTGTTTGTTGGCTTGTTTTTTTTTTTGTTTTGTTTTGGTTTTTTTTTACAAATATTCCATTTGAGGGGGGAGGCTTCTGACCTCTGCACACAATTCTCATTGTAGGACTCAATAAGTCTGACTCAAGTAACACAAAGCTTTTATCCACAAGAAAATCTACAAAGTGATCAAACCATAATACAAAATTATAAAGTATAGTTTTTGGTCTACAAATATTTGTCTATTACTTTATGGGTCTAGACATACAGAAACAGAGCATAATGACTGTCTACAAAAGTGGAGTACAAAATTCCACCCCAGAGACCTAGCTGCTTAAGCAACTTTCATGTATAGTAACTTAGTAATCAAAAAAATGTATTTTAGGACTTGCCAGAGTCTAATGAACAACTATATTCACTCAACTTGATCCAAAGGTAGTTTCAACAGCCTCCAAACAATGCAGTTAATTCAAAGAGTAAAGATTATCACTCTTGGGCCAAGTATAGCACAGCAATGTAGATTTTAACATGTAGGTCACAAAACTAAATACACGTCTCAGTTTTTTTCAGCAAGCCTTATCCAGAAAAAAAAAAAAAAAAAAAGCTTTTGATGAAGCAAGTGCTACATTCAGAGCTATGACAGAAGAAAATGGTACTGTAAGCATGCAGAAACGGACCCCTCCGAAGGATGGCTGAGTCAGGGAGGAACCAGGATGCTACTGCAGAAGAGTAGGGATCAAATAAGAAAGGGATTTGCAAAATGAAAAAGAGGTGACAGGTGTGAGAAACACTTTCGACTTCCCTCCAGAGTCAACAGACTCCTCACAGGGTAATTTTCAACCAGTAAGAAAAATGAAGCATTTGTGTTGCAAGACATTAAGATACTGAGGAAAGAAACTAAGAGAGAAGAACTAAAGACCATAAAAATGAGTCAAGTTGGGTTTTAAGTCAACACATATTGGCTATTTTTTTACAGAAGATAAACCTGAAAAGTTCAACTAGAAATCACTTTTCCATTTCTCCCTGCTAGCATGCTTTCTCTATGGTTTCGATGTGATTCTATTCAGCAAACTGTTCTCTACCCCTGAAAGTGCAAGGCACTGTGCTTGGGGTGGGGTGGGAGGCAACACTGGAAGATTTAAGAATCAATTAGACGTGAATAAGCATGTGCTCATATATAATGAGAGAGAGAGAGAGATATACCTAACTAATGAGTTGAACTGTGCCAAGTTCCATGATGGAGATATAAGGTAATAAAATGGAGAGGAAGGAATAATTAATTCTTAGCTGTGTTCTAGAAGTACATTAATTACACTGCATCCCAAGTACTAG
Source organism: Camelus ferus (assembly GCF_009834535.1). Taxonomy (NCBI): domain Eukaryota; kingdom Metazoa; phylum Chordata; class Mammalia; order Artiodactyla; family Camelidae; genus Camelus; species Camelus ferus. The sequence continues at coordinate 55,872,391 of NC_045698.1, read as the reverse complement.
TCCAATTTGCAGAAATAGGTGGCTAAGACAATTCACAGACTTAGGTTACCAGAGTGACTTTGGGGATAACCCTTAATCTCAACAGACTCAGTTTACCTATCCAAAAAGTAAAGGATTGATTTAGATTGTTTTAGCTTACTTTTCATTCTAAAACCTTTCTATTTCTATTTAAGTGTTATTGGAAAGAGGTAAGGAGAGTTATGAATAGAGAACATTAAATAACAGGGAAAGAAATTCCTAGAGATCACCCGATTCTCAAGTTACTGACACATTCCATGTACAAGCTGAGACAGAGTCACCTCAACTTTGCAAATTTTCAGAATTATTCATGTTCCCAAATTACCAGCCTTTAAGCTCAAAAGAGATCCAACACCAGGCATTTGCACCAGCAAACGAATATTCTCTAGCTGACATTTTGGGCAGGATTACTGAAGAACTGTGGTGCTTTCATCAACAAGGTTAGTAGCAATTAGACACAAAATTGAGAAATACTTCCTCTTTTTCCTTTCTTTGTTTACTCCTAAGCGTCTTCCTTCCAATTTAATCTTTCATGCCTTAATTTAGCCATATGTTGAAACAACCAGATAGTGGTTAAGAAAGAAGTGCAGATTTCCTATTTACAGTAGAATCAGCTGGCTGAGCTAGTCTGTGAAAGGAAGTGTGAGATCAATGCATGTGAGGCTACTTCCACATGCACTGTTCAAAGGCTCCTTCCAAAATCATTTACTTCCTTAGTACTTAAAATAAACAAGTGAGCTTTCTAATGACCTTAATGCAAAAAAAGGGGGGGGGATACATATGTTACATGCATGTGTATATATATAGATAGATAGGTACATAAAACTATTTTAATTACTGCCTAGTGCCTGTCTAAAACTTAGATGTAAAGAAAGAATTAATTCTGTATTTCTAGTGATATTAGGGGAAAAAATAGATTTTACCTATCAAGTTTAGCATAGACTGGTATATAAAATTTCGAAGACATCCAGATGTTTATTCCAAACCATTTACATCAAAATTTACTAAGAGGCATGCTGTTCTAAGTATTTAGGTTAATATCCTCTTCTAGTCTTAGAACCATCTCTAAGCTTGGCACCTAACCAATCTTTCCGTTTTGAAATTCTCTTCATAGACTTCCAATACAATATATTCCTGTCTTTCCCTCCATCTTTCTGACAAATCTGAACTACCTTCCTTTACTTCCCAATAATCAGAGCCTATACTAGTCTCTCCTGAGTGGTCTTGCCCTATGTCAACCGTGATGCAATAGCTAATTCACCCCTTTTACCCTAAGAAGAACTCTGTATAAATCACTCCAGCCCAATTAGACTTGACATCCTTTTCTCTGAAGGTTATAGGGAAAAAAAAAGAGCAAGAAAATACAACAGGTTCTACATTTACTGACAGTTATAATGGGCTTAAATTTAAAATAACTACAAATACAAGCGAAAAAAATCAATATTCAAGTGGCTGATACTGTAATTCTAAGACAATAACCTTATTTTGTCACTAACCTCAACCTAGTTTCTTCAAAGAGTAAAAATATTTTACCTTTGTTGATTATCATTTATACAATCACTCATCAGCCAAGCATGGAAGAAAAATATGCATTATGCTTCCTTTAATTCCATAAGAGCAATAAGAATGATACAAATTATTAATCAACCTCTGATGATTTACTATTTATGCCACAGGCTACCAGATGCAAAATACTTTGAAATAGCTTGTTCAATGACTAGCTTTCCTCATGTGTTCCTATTTTCTCTCCTGAATATAAAGGATGCCACCGTCATCCTCAGTAACAGCAATGAAGATTTTCTGATCAGCTTCTACCAGCAAGGCTGTGTGCTGGAAATTGAAGATGCAAAAATAGAATATCATCCCTTAGAGAGCTGACAGTACACTTGATTAAAAAAAAAAACTAAATACATGAAAATATAAATAAAATACAAGGCAGTATGAAACTGGTCAATGAGTGCTCTTAAGAGTAATACGGGGTTGTGAGAGAGGAAGAAGTTTCTTAACACCAGAACAATCAAAGACAGCACAAAGAAGTAGATAGGATTCTCTCCATTTGAGCGCTCCTGCGAAATGGTACCTGGTTAATAACCAAATAGACACCAATGTATTGATAAAAAATAAGGAAAGAGTTCAGGCATTCTGGACAAAAGAAACACACCAAGCGAACGACAGATTACGAGAGAGAGGTGCTGTGAAACCAAAACCAATCCAGCAGACAAGCTCGAGAACATGCAGGCACTTAACTTCTCAGGACCTGAGGGTATTTATCACTTGGTATGATATTCCTGTGGCCTCACTAGCTTCTGGAACAGCTCTGCTCTTAACATTTGAACAATTTATGGCCTAATTACTTCAATTGCCCTTTTGAAGAGTCTCTCTGCAGGACACTTTCTGAGTGAGAGAACAAAAAGTGGGCCCTTGGAAAGTCAACCCCACCTCATTGCATTAAAAGCAAAATAACCTTTTATCAAATGCTTTGTGACCATTTAGAATATTGCATTTGTATTTTAATCGTGGAGTTTAACAGGAATATTGCCAGTGGGAAGGACTTAATTACTAATGATGTCTTTCTCATGGTTTTACCCACATTCCCAAGGGATGCTTTAATGAAGTTCTGAGCCGTCAAACAAGAAAGGTCAAATGGCTTTCCTCCCCACCCCCATTCTGCTACCTCAAAGCGCCCAGAGCTGCATCTTCTTCCCAGCAGATGTTCAACCAGGTAGGATATTAGCCTGAGGCAAAAATTCCAGGAAATACAAACTCACACGGAAGGAGTTCTCTGAAATTCAGTGGATAATAGAGCAGCCTCTTTTGAGTTTGGAAAGGAGATGAATTTAGGTAATCTTCATTTGAATAAAAATGTATATTCCTTTAGAAGGGTAATATGCCAGGAGGAATACCACTCTGCTTGCAAATTTATTACATATTAAAGATTCATGATATTTTATATCGATATTTTTTAAATGTTGAAAATGTTCCTGCTATGTTTATACTATGCACATATTTAAGTTTTTATTAGGTTAGGCCAGATGAAATTGCTTTTTTCGGTAGGTCGAAAATGGTTGAATACTCCATTTTATCTAGTTCAACCCAACTACCCAAACTGCCTTACAATTAGCAAAAAAAAAAAAAAAAAATGCAGTTACATTTTATAACACCATTCTGACCTAGTTTTCATTCTCAAAAAATACTTTTACATTATGCTAGACAAGGTCTTTTCAAGATTTGCTGATATACATACATATATACTATACACACACACACACACATTAACTCTAAATTAGTATTTGCTTTTCCAGAATCTTGATTTTCAACTTTAATTTCTAGGCTCTGTATCTGTAGCACTTAGCCAGGTAAATTAAAGTAAAACCTTACATGAATTTTAAGCACCTAAGTCATTTTAAAAATTAATATGGAAGAAAATATGTTTTTTCCTGAAACTTAAGAAAGCTGATCTCCTTGCCTCCTCCAAAACGAAAACAAAATACCTCATTATGCCATGAAAGACGTTTCTGAAACGGAGCAGGACCCTGCAGGGCCCTCCCAGCTGCAAATTATTTCTGTGTCCTCGTTTCTTGTTTGTAGGAAATAGGATTCACTTCGCCTTCTAAACATTCCCAGAGTTCCAAAGGGCAGACTCAAATGGCAGCTAATCAGGGAAGGCAGGGTTTGCAGAAACAAAGGAGGCAGGTCAAGAAATAACTGCTGCAGCAGTGGGGCAGGGCTATCCTTAATATGTCTGAGTTCTTCTGCAGGAGCTAAGGCCCCGACCCAGGTGGAGGATGGTAACTTCAGGCTGAGCACGAGATTCCTGGAGCATGGCCCTATTACCTACCAGCAACCAGTCAGAAGAAAGTCACACACCTGGCAGCCCTCAAGCCTCATTTTGCCTATTAAAAAACTTCACCCTAGTTTAAAAAAAAAAGAAGTAAAATTCACCCCAAAAACCATCAGAGAGTTCAGGGTTTTGAGCACAAGCCACTGTTCTCCTTGCTCGGCCCTGCAATAAAAACTTTCTCTGCTCCAAACGCCAATGTTTGCATTTGTTTGGCCTCACTGTGCGTCAGGCACATGAACTTGCATTCAGTAACATTTCCACATAAATTATTAATGTTAATAATTAGAAGGAATCTTCATACATAGAAAACTCTTTTGATATGACTTTCCTTGAAAAGATATTTGGGTCTTCCAATATTTTCCTACAACTTACACCTTTGTAAAATTATTTAGTCACAAAAATAGATTATTTATTTATTTACTTACTTGCTTTGATTTTTTTAACCAAAGGTTATTATAATGACTTTGCCCTTATGCATAATTATAATGACTGATCAAAGTAATGTATATCTCTATAAAGCAGTAAAAAGTTGTAAAAGGGAATTAACTAAACACAAAAATCTGTTTTAGAAGACTCTTAAAGCTAATTCCAGTGTAAATTTTAAATAATTAGTACACATGTGAACCCACAAATGAATGGAAATGTATATAATATCAATAAATGCATCAATATCAGTAAAATTAAACACATACTATTGCCTGGTTAAGTATTAAAATTAGTGTACTGAAGATCTTTTAACAAACACTAGTGTTGGGCTGCACCCCCGGCCCAGAGTCAGCAATTGAGACATCCATGGCTGAATGGATGGGGAAATCTTACATGTTGGAAGCCAGGTCCTGGAGCAACACACCATTGTGTGTGCGGCAGACAGTGGGCGGTAGGAGAGTGATGTCGGTCTCCGCTACGGGAGGAGGAGCAAATTACCAGTTATAGCGGGAATTGAAGTCACGTTGTCTCATCAGTTACCAGGGAAATCAGCAAAGGTGCACGCCCCTCATTGCCCCTTTGATAAGCTATCACGGTGGAGATAGTCTGATCTAAAGCTAGAACAATGACTACCTGGGGCTGGGGGGAAGTATGTTGTAAAGACTCAGCTGTGTGAGTAGGGAGGGTGTGGGTAAAGCAGGCACTGGTTGAGCAGGGGATGTACAGAGAGCAAGAGAACATCCATCTTGAGTGGCCCAATCCTACAGCAAGCAAGGAAGGGTAGGTAGGAAACAGGTGGGGAAGGACCGACAAAACAACGCTGGAAGCCTATCTCAGTTGGTAGGGTTATACCTGAAATTTGAAAAAACAACAAAAAAGCAAAAACCTTCTAGTGTAACTCACTGTGGTCTGACTAAATTGCAAAACAGATGGTTTTACGTGGCTAATAAACAATTTCTGAAGAGAATGCATTACATTCTCTTAATGCTCTGCTGAAATAACTACATGGAGCAAACTGCAAAATAAGGAACAAGTGCTATCCATGAGCCAGCTGATCCGAGTTACTCCCCAGGCAACTCCCTGAAATCAGGGAACAAGATCAGTAGTTAAACTAATTTATATGATTTCATAGCCACACACCACCAGCCTCGCCACCTTTATGGAGCTTTAATACAAAAACTGGAGGATATTTGTTTTTAAGTCTAATTCCTTTATGTTTCTTAAAATACATACCATCCTGAACATTTACAAGAAATAGCATAAAAACTCTTTCCACAGTTAAAAGGCAGAGATGTATCTTATTTTTATTAGCAGTTAATGTGGGGCCTACAGTATAATAGCTGTCTCAATAGCCACAAAATTAACGACATAACATTGCAAAGCCTCGAGCGGCCTGTTTCCTGTGAGGACAAACAGGAAAAAATGAAAAGAGGCGCCTTGCCCAGGTTTTGGAATTACGAGAAAGGTGATGAATTGCCTAGGAATTCATTTTTAATTATTTCATTTCGAATACAACTGTCTTCATTTCGTGAGACTTTGTGTTTGGTTTGTCTTTGGAATAAAATCTTTCCGAGAGGTACGCGTTAATTTACCAAAGACTCGAATGGCAAGGGTGAGTTTACGGGCAGGAACCAGTGAAATAACACCAGGGAAAAGCTGGAAAGAAGTCTTTTAAAAAAAAAAAAAACATAGATCTCTTTCCCGCCTCTCTTCTAAGAGGACGCCGCCAACATGGCTTAGGTTTTATCTCCAAGACAATAGCGCCGCTCGCCGCCTCCGGCGCAGCTCAGACCGCGCGCACTGCCCTACTCGCGCCCCCACCTCACCTGTCCCCCTGCCCTATAAGTCACCTGCTCCTCCGGCGTCCCTGCCTCACTGATCCCCGTGGCTCACCTGCGCCCCTGTCCCACTGACGCCCCTTCCCCGCTAGCTCTCCTCCCCGAGTCCCCCTGCCCCACCAATCCGTCTATTCTATCAGTCCTCTGGCCCTCCAGACCCTCTGCCCCACCGGTTCCCCTGCCTCTCCAGCGCACCAGTCGAGCGGCGGCTGTCGTAACGAGCCCGCAGTCCCGCCTACGCCTCGCTAGCCGGAGGGCAAGAGCTCGGAGCGCGGCCGCGAGCCGCCGGACGCCTCCTAGCGCCCCGCATCCCAGGCTTTCAGGCCAACCGGCCTGCGTCTCGCCTCCTCCCTGGCTAGGGGGCCTCCCGGGCTTGTTTGCTTGTCCTCATCCCCGGGCCAGCCCCGCTCCCTCCTCCTGTCGGCTGCAAAAGCCGTTTGCTTCCTGCGGTGTTTCTTTTTTTTCCTCTCCTAGGCTCCATCAAAGGTGGCTCTGTTATTGAAATATGAAGCCATTTCCTCTCCAAAACCCTTGGTTACTCAAGGCGGGAATCAATGGACCTATATACTCTCCCTGAAGTTATAAATAAATGTCTATTTGTTCAGGAGGCGTTTTCCCGCGTGTCCCAGCATCTTCCCCAGTGGTTATTTCAGGGGCGTGTCTGCGCGCGCGCGAGCGCGCCCTGTGCCCATCTGGTTCTAATCCTGCGAATGGATCCATAAGCCAACCCCACCCATCCTGCCTGCCCCTCGCATTCTTCACTCTATAAATAAAACCAGGTTCTTTGAGCTCTGTCATCCAGGAATACAATAGCAGTTGTTTGTTAACAGAGATTCAAACCCAATATCGATACTGAGTCCAGTAAACAGTAAAGTATACTTCTGACAATTTGGGTGAAAGGGCACCTCAGCTGTAGGAAGCTTTATCTGCTGTTGTCATAATTACCTTTCTACCTGGTTACCCTGGATCTTCTTTGAGGAGAGGGAGATGGGAAAGCGAGGATCTCTCCTCCCCTTGGATTTTTCTTTTAAGCAGAGGCTAAAAAACAAAGTGAAAATTCACTGCCCTGGCTTGTCTGCCTTACACCGCTGTCCCACGATCATTCCATAAGCCCCTTGCCCCATTCCCTCTAGACAGACTCGGGAGGTGTGGTGTGGTGGGGGCTTGTGGTTGTAGCTGCCGCTTTGCCTGAACCCCTGAGCGTGTTACTCCGGGATCTGAGCAGAGGGGAAAGTCATCTAAGAGGCTGCTGTTTCAGAAGGTTTGGGCACAGAGCTGCCCCTCCCTGCCTCCCTGAAGTTTGCATGAAGTGCACGTTAGGCTGTAATTAGGGGATCTGGGAGAACTTTCCTGATGACGCTTTGCTTTTCTTCTGCTCTTGGTGAGAAAGTGCCTCCTTCTTCCCAGGACCAGGACCACTGCCATCCAGCGCCACAAAGAGACATTCTGCGCGCGCGCACGCACACACGCGCGCGCGCACACACACACTCACACACGCACACACACTTGCCCAGAGACAAACTTAAGGTGAGGGGAAGGAGCGCTAGCTTCAGTTGATCTCCAGGCTCCAACTTCAGAAGGACTTGAGAGCATCTGAACTTCTGGATTTTAGGACAAGGTAAAACTTCCATCAATTTTTTTACTCTTTCGGTCAAAACTTGGGTGCCTTTAAGATCTCAGACAGTAGTTCATATCATGATATACCTATACATTAAAATAACTTTTCTTATTTTCTTTTTTTGAGTTTAACATATCTCAACTTTTTTTTTTTAAGATTCATATTGTCAGATAAAATACTGTACTGCAATAAACAAGCTCAGTCTAGACTGGGGCAAGAATAAAGTCTAGTACCAAGACTTTTGCTAATGCTACTATAAATCTGGTAGATGCAATGGTTTCCAAGTGGCAACTTTTACATGTGTATTTCAACAAGCATTTTATAGCACCTGAGATGAAAAAAGGATAGTACAGGCTGAAGGAAATGCTGAGGAATGGGACTGTCCATTCCAGATTTGTGAGCTTTCTTTTGGCGAATACATAGGTTAATGAGAAAAAGAAAGTTACTGTAATCATAGGTAATACCTGTTAGACTGATAAACTTTGAGATGTTACCAATTTTGGTCTGGATTTCTCAACTTAATTGTGAAATTACAATCATAGAACTATGATGCTTTTCATAGACAGAATGATGCTGGTGGATAATTTTAATGTACTGAAAAGAAGCTTTTTAAAGCCATGATTGGTAAGATTGCTTTTAAAATTTTGCTTAAAGGAATTATTTGTGTTGAGACTGTTCACCTCCCTAAGCAAATCTGAACTCTTTTGGGCTTAAATGAAGTTGTTTTCTTCCACTGAGTATGACTGTTGTGTTCAAAGTAAGATGGTTTGTTATTTTGAAAATAAGTTATTTTGTTTTCATTTATCACTGGAAAAATACACAAAGTGCCCAGTACATTTGGGAGTTTTTAGGGTGGAAAGTGTTTCTGTACATGTTCCAGCGTGATGTCATAAAATCAAACATACTGGCTGGCTTCTTGGAAGCTAACGGTTCTTAAGAAATAAAGTCTGTGAATTAATTTCTAAGTGAAATGTAATATTTATTCATTATAAATGTAGTTTCTGGTAACCATTTATATTTGATTATTTCAGTGTACTAAATTTGCAGTAATTTTATATACACTTCAGTGACTTCAACATTTTAATGGAATCGTAAATAGGAATATTGTTCTACCAAAAATGCATCATATACATTCTCTTTGGATAACTCTTAATGTGATATTTCTTAATCCTTACATCAGCTTTCAACTTCAGTTTCACTTATTTTTACGAATAAAGAAGTTTTTCTTTCAATAAGTAAAATAGAATGTATGCCAAAGGCCTACTGAGCATTTAAGGTTTAGTCTTGAGTCACTTTGGGGCTATCTGTTCTTAGTAATTTAATTTTTAAGCTAAGAGAATGGCTACATGTTTTGGTACAGAATTGGAAACAGCTTAAAAATGGGAAAACTAGATAAGGAGAAGTCATTTTGTTTAAATGTAACTTACTGAGCAAGCAAAAACCAACAACCTCCAGACCACTGGTCTCCAAAGAGAATGAACCCAGAGGCCAGTATTCCAAACAGGAGTGTTCAGTGGGTCTGGGCTTTCTATGAGGAACAAGCAAGAGGGGAACATCATGTTCTTATAAAGTGAAGCCATTTATTGTCAGCAAGGCCCTCTGTCTCAGAGGAATGACTGACACTGTAATTTAGAAGAACTAAAGATACTTTCACAGAGAAGAATCAATTCATTATATCCCTAGTGGTTTCACTGCCTCCTCCTTCCTTTGGGAGCCAGTAACACATCCAGGATAAATACATTCGGCATGCGCAGAAAGATGCTTTATGAATAGGTGGTCTACTGAACAGTCCTGCCTTTTAGCATCTTGGATGTGGAATGTTGGTATTTTCTGAGTGGTTGAAGCCTTTGAATCTTAAGGTAGCACAGCACTTCATCTTTGTAAAGATAAACAAGAGTCATATTCAGAAAATAACCCCCTTTTCCAAAAATCCTCATACTGATTTTCTTTTCATTCCCTTCTGCCTCATGCATGTTTTATTTTCCAAATTACATTCTTAAGATAATGGTATTCCACCAATTAAAATTCCAGCGAAATGCAGAGCAAATTTGAAAATAACTTTCACATTATAGTCTTCTGTTGCCTCTACTTAATTTTCCAACCTCCTGTTTTTATTATTAGTAACCACAGTACTTAGTCTATGTTACTTAAATGTACTTAGTCTGTCATTCAAAGGTAATGACATGTTGTTGGGGAAAAACGAGGAGGGATGGAAACCTGAATATTCTTAGTATTTTAATCAATAGTGTTTAAGGAGGATTAGAGGAAACAGCTGGTTAAACAAATATTAGGTGTAGTGTGGACACGATGGTATAAATTAATAATGCAGCTCTTTATTTACACTATGAAAGGTACAGTCTGTGGTGGTTCCATGTGTGAAGCACGGTCCCTGTGTGCCACCTAGTGGATGAATCAAAGAACGCTTTCTCACCAGCCTCTTGGTAAAAAATCCTGAGATTTCCATTCTGTTGACACTGAATACTAACTGTAGGCCAGATGTTGGGGTAGGTGCTCAGAGTAGAAAATGGCAGCAAGTGACTTTTATATAATTTAAAGTTCAAGGTGCCACTTAACAGTTGATTGCATTCCTGGTAGTTGCATTTAAAATCAGTTTACTCTTTACTCAGTAATTTACCATCAACTTTCTGCCTCTAAGAAGATACCATAACTTGCTTCTAATACAGGATTTGTTTTTACAGAGATGGCATGACCTAGCTCAAAAACAGGTGGGGAGAGTTTGTATCTTGAATCACTTCCTCAAATGGAAATAAATGTAAAGTTTATCGTTACTGATTTTAAATGGGTAAATAATGATTAGCTTAAAAGGTTAGCACATAGATTCTAGCACATATTATTACATATTCTTTAGTTTCTCTTAATTAAATATAAAAGATAAGAGTAAAAACTGCTTTTGGGTAGCGAGGTATGTTTTACGAAATACTGCTCTCTAACGCTAATCATCAGCATGTAGAACAACTTACATGTTCATATGCAGCTTTGAAGCAGTAACACTGCTTCCATTAAGATGATATAATAGAAAAAAAATCTCAAGCAAGAACAATTACAAGGAAAGCCACTGTTTGAAAGAAGCATCATGATATCATAGAAGATTAACCCATCAGAAAACTGCACTGCGAGTTCTGGAAAACTCTTCTCCAAAAATTATTACTCCAATTGGCTCTTTGCAAGGTGTAAGACTTAATGGCAACAGTGTTCAGCATATTGGCATTAATCAAGTTCTGAAATTCAGACTGGAAGGAAAAATGCCTCAGTAGGGAAAAATGATTAAATTGTTACTTGCTGAGCTCTGGCGGTGTAATCCACAAATCAAGTTAGGCCTGCTCGTGTGGAATGGAAGTTTCCTGTTTAGGGGACTTTGGTTTGGTGTACAACAGTGAGATCTATGCTGTGAAAAGAGAGCTGCTCATTAAGTCTTTCTTCATTAATGCCACAAAATTATAGCCTGAATTGATCAGAGGCAATGGCTGGAATCAACAACAATCATGTAAAAGAGAGCATGTTATCTTAATTCTTATTTCCAATGAGTTATTAACTACCAGAAACACACCATTCTGTTAACAATTTCATCTTACCATCCCTGTGATTTAGTATGAATCTCAGACTCATTCTAGTGAGAGAGCTAATGAGAGATTGCCTGAAAGTCAGAGGTCCTCAAAGCAGAAATTTAGTCACAGACAGAAAAACTGTTACAGCAAGTTTGGGATTTGCAGATACTTACTATACATAAAGCAGGTAAACAATAAGACCCTACTGTAAAGCACAGGGAACTATATTCAGTACCTTCTAATAGCCCATAATGAAAAAGAATATGAAAGGAATATATATATATATAATATGTATATGTATAACCGAGTCACTATACTGAAATTAAGCAGAACATTGTAACAGTGTACACCAAAATATTATATACCATAAATTAACAACAATATTGTATGTAAATCAACTATACTTCAATTTAAAAAAAAAAAAAGAAGTTTAATGGTTTCAGGTGACTTGATACTAGTTAAGAACAAACTACACAAAAAAGAATCAGCCAAGCTTTCTGAAATGGCCTGATGCTACTGGGTTCTTGGCTACATGGCAGTAACTCCACGTAACGGCTTTTTCCAGTGATGGATACCTGGAGGGGGGCTTGCTGGGACTGAGAAGTTCTTAGCTATATTCAGATAAAGTCAGGATTTGTTTAAAATATCAAATGTTGCTGGACTATTTTGAGCTTCTATTCATACTTTTACAGCTCGACAGGGGGTAGGGGAGAGGTATCTGAGATGGGGTTATTGCTAGAAGGCCAGGAAGCTATTTGCAAAATAAAACAAAACAAAAACAAACAAAACAAACTCACAGAGTCTTCTAAATAATTTAGAAAAATTACTGAAGTTCAGTGATGGGTTCTCAGTCCTGTAAGGGCAACAGAAATGTCCCCATTTTTCCAACCTAGCTTAACCCAAAGAGAACACAATTTACTCGATTGGTTACTAAGTTCCAATTACTATATTCCAATTCCATTCACAGTATTACATAAAATCCAATTAAGTGAAATAGCATTCAATTATTTTTATGGTAAATCTGGATTTTCCTAAACTTTTCACAAAGTTTTATGGATAATGTTTCGGCCTAGTCTCCACCAATATGATGTGAATTTTCCTCATTCTGACTGTCTTATTTGGAATTTGGGGCTCACGTCCATCAATCATTCATGAGTTCATTTGTTCATTCAACAAAAATGTATTGAATACTTACTATTTTGCCAGGCACTGTGCCAGCTCTACATGCTGGGTCCTTCACTTTATACCATGACAGTGGATTCTAAAAAAAATCAAAAAGTCAACACTGATGATAATGAAGGTAAAATGTTGCAAGATCCTGGGGTACGTTTTGAGTAACAGAAACAACACAAATGTTCTAGCCTCATAGTTTTCGTATTAGAAGAATTTTGAGTATGCAGCTTTAAAATCATTTTCCCTTGTTCGCCATCTTCTAGCTTAGTGAATAAGAGTTTTGTGTCTTGGTTGTGTGGGCACAGATGGGCCTGAGAGGGCAGCTGAACGCTTCGGAACCCCAGGAGGGCAGGGGTTCCAATCATCTGCCTATTTGGATGCGCAGGAAAAGCAAAAATTCATTTGCACACAGTTGCTGTCCACCCGTTTGGAACTAAAATGCAGACTGAGCCCAGAATGATTTAGTGCTTACCGTTTGCACCAGGCTCCAAGCTAGGTATTAGAGTCATTGGCTCAAGGAGTTCACAAGCCAGTGGAGAAGGCAGATGGACGCACATCATGAATCACTAGTCAAATCTGCCAAGTAGGTGAAGTTTGCCTTCCTAGTCGGCTGGGTCTCTTCCCTTTGCACTTATCCAAACTTTCCGCCCCCTTCTACCTCATTAACTGAGACTCCTGCTCTCCACCCACCACCCTGGAGAATCTAATACTTCTCTGTTTATTGATTTCTTGACTGACTGATTACACCTAATTGTGAATGAGTTTCACTCATGCATTTACATCTCAAGCCTTTTATCTCTTTAAAGTAAATGTTTTGTTTTTTTGTGAAAAGAATTTCAAGCATCTGAGGGCCTTCCCATCCTTACACCAAAGTGTGTAATTAAACCGATTTTGCCCTCCATGGTCTTCAATCTCTGTTATCCCCATTCCATGCGGGAGGCCAGAGAGATTCCCTCAGGCCTGTTTCCAGGACCGAGGGTCCTGTTAACCAATGGCCCCTTTTAGCCGAGCCTAATCAACCCGTCCTTTCACCCTCCCCCCAGTGCTTTGCCTAGACTGGGTCTCCCTCCCCCCACCCCAAGGGGCATCCCAGCCCATCCCTTTGAACCCTCCTGTTCTCTTGCCCTGAGCCTCTGAGCCATTCATTACTCTGCTTGGGTTGCTGCCCCTGACAGGAAGAAAGCCTGTAGCTTCTTAAGCTCTATTGTGTGAGCCCTAAGCCACCCAAAATATCTAGATCCAGAAGGACAGAGCAATGAGAATCCACGTATTTGGTTGCAGGACTCCTCTAAGTCAAGGTACTGGAGAAGGAAGACAGGGCTCTGCAGAGGGCAGGCACAGGAATAAGCCATCATGCTGAAAATATGGGTCAAAGCCAGCATCTTTGTAAAATGTGTGCTCACCTACTTTACAACTGATTTCAGAGAAATTTCATCATCAATGCTGATTACAGATTCTGGAAATTACAGATTACACTGATCAGAGTTGTTAGTTGAAATTTTTCCCATTTTATGTTTGACGTAGGGCATAAGGAATTCATGTTTTATTAGTTGTTTCAGATTTATTTATGTTTTCCTTGATTACACTCCATTGATTATGCTCCTGTAAGATACTGGTCTGGTCTTATAACAAAGATGCTCATCACTTTTTAAATTCCTAGGGCTAATAACCCAGACTGAGAGAGTTGGTTTCCTTCCCCTAATTTCCTGCAGCCTAGAGGAAAGGGATTGTGGACCTGCATCATTCACCGTGCTGGGGTATATGAATGCCTAATGTTCAGTAGGTGCCCTATAAATACTTACTGTTATTTCCGTCAGTGCCCAACATGGTGCTGAACATGAGGCTTGAGGGGTCTCCCTGTCATCTCTTCCAAGTACCTATATTTCAGGTGTATGAACACTTTCCAACCCCCGGCTATTCCCTGACTCTGCCTTTCTTTCCTTAGCAGTCTTCCTCTTATCTTTCAATGTCATTAAATTCATAGACTCTTCTCAAATTTAAATAATAATTGTTGGTATAAAATTAATGTAAATAACATTAATTGATAATTTTAAGAATCTCTAAATTTATGGAAATCAAGACTGGAGGAAGGAAATTAGTTGACAGAGGACACAGAGCAGTATAGGCATGATCCAATAAGGACACACAGATTGGATGGGAGAGGAGTTGAGGACAGTGTGAGTTATTTCAAGGGCAGACAGTAATGTGGAGAGGGATGCAACTGATTAAGACTGGGAATAAAGGAAGAATAAAAGTTTCTAGGAGAAAATGGTAAGTCTCATTCAGGAAGTACCCATGGGACAGCCAAGAACCCATATGAGCTGAATGTATATACTTAAGCACAGGGGAGAAGTGATGGCTGGAATAGAGATTTGAAGTGATGGCTGGAATAGAGATTTGGAAGTCTCTGGTATGAAAATGGCAGTTGAAAATCATATGGAAGAGAAAAGGAGATCATTCCAGGGAAGAACAAAGCAAGAATAGCTGACCAAGATCTAAAACCCAGGAAAAAAACTGTTAAGAATGAGTTGGCTGTTATTTATAAATGATTTTAACTTTCATTTTTTCAACTATAGATGTCCACCGAGATAATATCAATGTTTTAATAATTCTCATATCTAACAGTCTGTCTTCTCCATCTAGAAGGTGCCCAACATGTTTGTTGAATTAAATGAAATTAAAATGGCATTTCTCAGCCTTGATGTTCTAATGACAGATTTTCATAATGATAACCCTGAAAGTGGGTAAGACCCCAGCATGTCTGAATTGTAGTTATTTATTCAATTTTATCCAACATTGAGCTAGTTTTAAATATATGTTGCTGCATTTTTTTGTTTAACAATCAGTAATCAATGTCTGGTGTAGGTGGTAATTCACCAGAGGACTTGATTAACCTTAGTTCATGTTGTTTAGCTTAACATATAAACGAGCTCACCACAGAATGCAGCCATTCTGCATTCAAGTCCATTTATAATTCTTTTCCTAGTTCCTTGGTCTTGAAGGCCTCTAAATCGTAGGTCAGATTTGGAGCCCAGAATCCTGGATTTCTCTGTTTTTTTTTCTCAGCAAGTTCCTTCCCCCCCCCCCCCCAATTCTCCCTCCCGTCGCCCCCTACTAGGGTTGCCATATAAAATATATTGAGGAATTGAATCATTTTTAGTATAAGTATGTCCCAAATATTGCATGGTACATACTCATGCTAAAGAGATTACTTGCTGTGTTCTGAAGTTCAAATTGAACTAGGTGTCCTGTATTTTCCATTGGCTAAATCAGATAACCCTCCTCCCTCCCCCATTTGTATTATTACAGCTATAATAGGTGAACAAGAATTTCTTCATGAGACTTCTGAACACTCTCCTTCTAAAGGTCATACAAATGAAGTTACTGAGTGTATGTTCACTAGTGAGATCAATGTATTAAAAAGATACTGTAATTACAAGTATCTAACTACAATATAACAATCAAGATATAAATTTATAAAATATTTATAACCACTGTGATATACCCTGTATACTAATAGCTATCTTAAGAATGCCATAAATATCAGTGATCATGTGTTTTAGTCTATGTAAAATATTTTAAAATAATGTACATGTTAAAAAATAAAATTTTTTTATTTCACATTTTCTAGTTGGCAATAATGAGAAAACAAGTAATTATCTTTAAATGAAAGAGCATACATTTATAAAAATGTATACAGTGTACCAGATGTACAAACTTTTAAATATTCTTTTTTTTATTTTTTAAAATTAATATATTTGGGGGGGAAGGAGGTAATTAGGATTATTTATATATTTTTAGAGGTGCTGCTGGGGATTGAACCCAGGACCTTGTGTATGCTAAGCATGTGCTTTACCAATGAAGCTATACCTCCACCCCAAGCCCTTGAATGTTTTAACTGCAGAATACCTAAAAGGGATCTTACCCTTGTTAATTATGTCATACTGTAGTTGTGCTGCCACCTTGTGTTGCTTTGAGGTATGGCCCAATTTAACTCAGTCCATTAATCTGTTAACATCAGATTGACAGTTTGGTCAATGTTAAAATTATCCTCCCATGATTAATATTTTTCATTTTACTCAAAAATGCCACATAATACCAAGAAACGTCCCCTCAAGTGTTTCATGCAAATATTTCCTAGGAGTTTAATGTCTTCTGCATATTAGAATATCATTCTTGAGATAATCACTAAAATATACATCAAGTAGTACTGTATTAATTTAAGTTTTACGGGTGAATTTAGCTTGTATCTGCATGTATGTTTCATCTACATGACCTTTTAACCTAAATTTCCTATAAATTCCTTGAACTCAATATGTTTAAAATTAAACTTATTATTTCCTTCTCCCAAGCCTGGTCTGTGTCATCTGAATATAGATACCAGGGCATTTCATTTATTATCCAAACCAGAATACTTTTGAAAGTGAAATGGGGTATCTTGCTCATTATTCCAGCAAAGCAGGGCTAAACCAGGACTGTCTCAAGCACACTGATCTTCTTATACATAAGTTAAAAATCATCATAGTCCCAATTACCCAAACTAGAAAATGTGCAGTCACTGACTACTGGTCCATCAAACTGGCCAGGAACCTCCATCTCAGGCTTCCCGCATTCCTTCTGCCTGTTGGTTCCCTTTCCTCTTCGCTTTCTTCTCCACTATCCATCACGCTTGCCAACATTCAGCATAAATCTAACAGTCCACTTCCTCCGCAATCACTCCAAACTGCTGGGAAGTACTGGGAAAACTCGTATCGCCCAGCAGACTGGACCCAGCGCACAACTTCATGGTCTCTGATTCAGCTGAATCATTAATGCTGTGTGACCATTCGACCATATTTCTTGAACGTTCTTGCTTCTCAAACTCCCTGCAGCAGATATCCAAGCCTCCCTAATTCGTACTAAAAAACAGAAACAATCTGTAAAGAACCGTCTCACTGTCTTGCCACCAAAACTAGTCCCTGACCACCAGCACCCTTTTTTCCCTTCTGCTGAAAAAAACAACAACAAAAAGGACCTCCTTTGCTTCTAAGGGTCTCAGGCAGACACTGCCCCCTGAGCTCTAGATCCTGAATCCTCCTGTCTTTTCAGAGATATTCACTATTAATTAGGCTGTTTATCTCTTGTATTCCTCAACTCCTCCTACTCCCACTCAGGTTATTTCCTTCTGTTGGCATTTAATCCTGGTCAAATCTTTTTGCCCTAAAAATATAAAACTTCCCCTAATCTCACACGAATCCTATCTACCAATCTTTCTCCTTCCCCTCAGAGCTAAACTTCATGAATTATCTATGTTCACTCTCCACCCCTCCACCCAGCCACTCTTCACCCCACTGCAGTGTGCTTTCTCCCTCAACTGTCCCACTGGAATGCTCCTCACCACGGTCACCCATGATTTGTTTTCAATGTTTCTTAGTGGCATTTACTGCTGGTGACCATGTTTCCTTTGCAACATTCTCTATCCTTGCTTGGCTTCTGTGACTGACCCTCACCCAGTGGCCACAGATTTCTTGGACTGCTCCACCTCCATCTCTGTCTCAGGCTTCTAAGAGCCTGCCTGCCCCTCAGCAGTTCTGTACTCTGACAGCTCCCGCCCAGGACGCCTTGCCCTCACTCTCCGTTTCTTCCCTGTGCACTGCTGTCTACTCCCCTGCAGTACACCTGTGCACAGGTGACTCCCAGATCTTTAGATCTGTCCCAGAATTTTCTGCTGAGTGTCCAAACCATAAACATCTCGCAACTAGGAATTCTCCCTAACATCTCAAACTCCACAGGTCCCAAATGAACTTTTCTTTCTCCTGAATTTGAACTTTCCCCAGTTTTATCGAGTTTGGTAAATGGCACTACTTACTCTCCGCTCAGTTTCCAAAAACAGAAACACAGGGATCACCATGTGGACTCTAGTCCATAAATATCTCTTGACTATATACACTCTTTTCTTATCTCCATTACCATAGGCCTTACCCCTTGTCACCAAGCTCTCTTGCCTTAACTCCTGCAAGCCTTACCCACTGTTCTGAGTCTTCAGTCTTGCTGTTTTCTAATGTACTCCTCCACAATGAAGCTAGGGTAGTCTTTCTAAAATGTAAACAGAAAAGATTTGCCTGCTTACATCCCTTCAATGGCTTTCTATCGCTGTGAAAATTAAGTCCAAATTATTTAATATGATTTGCAAGGTTCTCAGTGACCAGGTCTAGCTAACCTTTCCAGCCTCATCTCTCATCTAAAATGATCCAGCATCCCAGCTGACAGGATCAAGCGACCAGAAAAATTAAGACAATAAAACAGAAACAGATCAATAGAAGGTATAAATATTAGAGTCATCAGATACAGATTTTATGTGATTAATTTTAAGAAACTGAGTCTGAAGATTTTTAGCAAAGAACTCGAAACTACAAAAAAATGATCAAATGGAAATTCTAGAACTGAGAAAATGTAATAACTAAGAACTCAATACATGAGTTTATGAAAAGTTCAGACACACTGAGGAGATGATTAATAAACCGGAAAATAGGTCTGAAAAAAAAAAAAAAAACCAGACAGAATCCGACAGAAAAAGGATGAAAGATACTGGAGGGAAAAAAAGTAAAAGGCATGCAGGGTATAGACACTGGCATCCCAGCAGGAAAAACAGCTAATGGGGCAGAAACAATCTTACAGAAATAACAGCTCGTAACTGTCCATGTCAGGGATTCAAGGAACACTACCAAGCCCAACAGGATAAAAACGAGAAGATTAAAGGAGAATCCTGGAAGTTTCCAGAAACAAAAACTTTAAATAGACTAACAAGTAGCAAAATTAGCTAGCTGGAAATTTTGCTTGTCTTTCCACCTTAGGAGATGCCAAAAATCCGTGGGTTGGCTTGACTGTATCCTGGGTGGATCTTATCTGCTCGGCCTCCTTTCTCTGAGAGCAGAGTCTTCAAGCCTGGAGGGAAGCCCTGTGCCTGGTTCCCCGAAGGAGCTGGACTGACATAAATCTTACTGGTGACTCAGTCCCTGAAATCTGTTTTCAGATCCTATTGCTGTCTAGGAAAATTCAGGAAGCAATCTGGGAGGCTCCAACTATCTTTATCATTATTTAATATTATTTTAGATTACAGAGAGGAAATAAATATGATGACTGAGAAGTTGATGATTTATGCCGGGTATTTTACATTGTTGTAACAGTGAAGGCATTGAAAGACAGGTCTTGGTAGCCAAAGTAAATACAAATTTTAAAATACCATATGATATCACTCATATGAGGAAGCTAAAAAAAAAAGATACAAATGAACTTATTTACAAAACAGAAACAGACTCACAGACACAGTAAACAAACTTATGGTTACCAGGAGGGAAAGAGGGTGGGGAGGGATAAATTAGGAGTTTGGGATTTACAGATATTAACTACTAAGTATAAAACAGATAAACAACAATTTTATACTGTATAGCACAGCGAACTGTACTCAATGTCTTGTAGTAACCTATAATGAAAAGGAATATGAAAAGGAATACAGTTATGTATATGTATGACTGAAATATTATGTTGTATACCAGAAATTGACACAACTGATCTATGTCAATAAAAAAAAAAAAGATTTAAAAAAAATCTTTAGAATATCTCTCTTCTCTTCCCAGACATCCATGGCTCCACATCTCTCCTTCTGTACTCACGCACTGCTTTCAGGGGGGAACCCCTTCCCACGTCATCCCTCCCACCTGAAATACGACCCCCGCTAGGATCCCTTCTTGTACCACCTCCTCCAGGCAACCTCACCTTGTACTGCTAGCTAGAATTCATCACTTTTTTCCTCAATTCTTTCTTAATATTTTATTTGTATCACCATTACTTTACTTAGCACACTTTTCTATGTATTATACCATTTTTAATTGTTGAAGTGTCTTTCTTTCTTGTTAGTAGATTGTTTACCCATCTGAAGTCCTAAAGAGTTCTGACCTGAAAGGTTAGATATGGAATCAGAGTTCAAAGAACCTTCTCTGTTCCAAGGTTCCACCCACTACAGGAGTCCCTTGTGTAATATAACTGACAGATGTTTGCTGATCTGCTTCAACACCTGCAGTGGTAGAAAAACACTATGTATTTCACAGGGCAACTCATTTCACTTTTAGAGGACATCCCAAAAAGCTCTTCCTGACATTGTGCAAAACTGGCTTCCTTAACTTCCATCCATGTGTTCTAGTTTTTCCCTCTGAAGCTACACTGAATAAGTTTAAGATCTTCCCCAGTTCATATTTGGGAAATTCATTTCTAAATGCAAAACTTTGTCATGTTCTGTAAAATTCTGTGACTTTAGGTACATTGTTCCAAACTCGGCAGATCATTTTATTTCTTCCAGCCTCTAAGCCATGTTATAGTTACTCTCAGCGTTAGCTTTATAGCTCCTGTACAGACTTTGAGTCTTGGAACTCTAAGACTAAAAGGAAGAACCTTATTTATATTAACATGACTTGAAAGCAAACCCCTTGATTAATAGTGCTCACAGAATTATAAAAATGAATAGGATAATGTTCTTGTCACTGGAAAGGTCTCATTTTATTAAACAAATAGCCAGTGCACCAAAGAAATGGAAAATCAATGTCAATGCAGAGTTGAAACCCTTTCCTTTTGAAAACAGAAGGCACTGATCATCTGCACCCTTTTACTGTAACTTTATTTCATTACATATTGTTACTATTTCAAATGAATCTTCAGGGAACAGAATGAATGAACTTTTCGTTCATTCATTATCATTAAATATCTGTATCCTTAAAATGTTAGGGCATATCAAAAACTGAAACTTTAGTTTGTCTAATAGTTATTACTAGTGGTAATGCTTTAATTGCCTAAAGGTAAAATAATACATTTTGAAGAGTATGGGATCTAAACATTAAAGGAAAATATTTACTGTAATTGGTACAAAGCAAAATGTGATCTTAATTTGCATTACCGTACATTCTTTAGAAAAATACATCCCTCTACCCCATCCCTCCTTGCCTGCACCAGCATGACAATGTCCATGCTCAGGATGAGAGGTGAACCATCTGTGACTCCTGAATAATAATCATTCTAAATTCTAAATGGTAATGTATTTGCCACAGGCCAGCAACTGCCACCTCAAACTGATGGGAGGGGAGAGGGTCACCCAGAGATGACACATCTACAATACTTCAAATGCCAGGCTTCCCACCTTTTAAAAAATCCTGCTTTCTACACAGCATAGCGGTAGCTAAGTATAAGCTTAGTATAAGCTTTGAATAAGGCATTTGTTTCAATCTACCAACAGAATTCCAGCGTTCTGCTCTTAAAGTAGGTGTAGCTTGAATTATACTATTATTATCAACATTTTAATCAACTGTAAATTAAACTTATTATCCTAGGGGGAGAGTATAGCTCAGTGGTAGAGCACATGCTTAGCTTGCACAAGGTCCTGCATTCAATCCCCAGTATGTCCATTAGAAATAAATAAAAAGATAAACCTAATTACCTCCAGCCCCCCACCCCAAAAAAAACCCCAAAACAAACAAAAAATTTAAACTTACTATCCTAAACTATGGAACAGGACTGATTTAATTTTAAATATATCAGTAATCAGTTCTTTCTTTGCTTACACATTTCATTTATGAATCGCAAATCTGAATTTTTGGTGCATGCGTGAAAGGTACAGGATACTTAAGTTTGAATGAACTATTTAAAAAAAAAATTTCCTTCAACTGTTCCCTGATATGCAACTGAAAGTTATCCAAGCATACACGAAATGCCTTACAGTGTATCGACTGCCTGTGAAGTTGAGATTTTGATAAAATTGCACGTATGCTCTGCTTAATGCCTATGATCCTTTGATTAAGGAAGACTGCTGAGTAGCAGAGCAAATCTCTACACAGCCCACAGGATTTCTCCTTGAAGTAAAACAAAGGCATCCTGGGTCTTGATAATTTATAATTTGAAAGGCAGCTATGCTCACAACCATCGACACGCTAACTTAAAATCTGAACTGTATATTTGCTCCCTAAGTTTATTCAGTGCAAACAGGCTCTATGTAAGGTACCCAAACAAAACTCGTCACCATATAAAGTCACCAAAACAATTTTTCGACACACTTGATAAAAAAAAAAAATCTCCTTCAAAGTTATCAGCCCTTGGTGGTCACCAACTGATTAAATAGCCAACTGAAATGTGGTGAAGGGAGATGAAAACAAACTGTCTCCTTATTTATAAAGCCAAATCTTTACATTTGCTTGCAGTAAAGTCTGCCTGTGGGCTGAGATACAAAGTGTAAAACAGGTTCGAAGTTACTTCAAGGTGGGGTATGGAAGGAGATGGGAGACAGAAGGAATAAATTCTATGAAAAAAAATCTCCATCAATAGTTTATTGATGATAAACTACATTGCATTGAATATTTTACATTTGTTTGGTTACTATATGGTTTTCAAAACCTCAACTTTATTTTATATACACTGACAAAGTTACTTTTTACTGACGTAGCATTTTCTCTTTCTTTAATCATCAGCTGATAATTTACCCACAAGAGTGGATTCAGGTTTTCACAGCTAATATATTAAGTGGATATTAAAAATTATTTAACATGTTTTTTAAAAATTTGAAATAACATATTCTACCAAAAAACATTACATTTCCACTTAATCAAGAGGGGCTAATCCTTAAGTAGAATTGAGCATTGTGTATAAGGTGCTAAGTTAGAAAAGTAATGGGGCAACTTTTTATATCCATGCTGATGAAGTTTAAGTTTCATTTATTTCAGTCATTTTGGAGCTTGTACTATGGAGTTAGGTAGACCTGGATTTAAATCCCAATTCTGATTTTACTATGACCAGCTATGCACCTTGTGCAAATTACTTAAGACTTGAGTGTCATTATCCATTTTAAAATAGAGTGATTAATAGTATTTGCCTGTGTTCTGAGAATCCATCAAGATAA
The DNA here is from genome assembly GCF_009834535.1 of Camelus ferus. NCBI lineage: Eukaryota > Metazoa > Chordata > Mammalia > Artiodactyla > Camelidae > Camelus > Camelus ferus. The sequence continues at coordinate 55,848,996 of NC_045698.1, read as the reverse complement.
TATACGTAAAGCACCATATAAAGCTATTTAAATTATTTTCATAAACTACTAAGGGAAATAGGTGAATGTTTATTTAATAATGGCAAAATGTGATCTTAATTTGCATGACTGTACATTCTTTAGAAAAATACATCCCTCTACTCCATTCCTCCTTGCCTGCAACATATATTTCTATACATAAAGAACACTATAAATCAAAATAAAGGGAAAATGTCTTCAACATACACCAAAGGAGCAGTATCTTTAATATACAAAAAGTTCTTAAAAATCAGTACTTTATTTTCAACAAGAGTGCTAAGACAATTGAGTGCAGAAAGTAAACTTTTTAAAAAAATGATGCTGGAACAACTAGGTAGCCACACAGAGTAATAAAGTTAGATCTCTACCTCACATCATATACAAAAATTAATTTAATACAGAGCAAAAGCCTAAATTTACAAGCTAAAATTATAAAACTCTTAGAAGAAAACACAGGAGTTAATATTCATGACCTTAGATTCGGCAATGTTTTCTTAGATATGACACACACACAAAGGCACAAGCGACCAATGAAAAAACAGATAAGCTGGATTTGATCAAAATGAAAAACTTTTGTGCTGCAAAGGACAGTATCAAGAAAATGAAAAGACAACATACAGATTGGGAGAAACATTTGCAAACTGTGTATTAAATAAGGGTCTGTTATCTGGAAGATACAAATAACTCTTACAACTCAACAATTCAAAAAAAAAACAATTTAAAAATGGGCAAAAGATTTGAATAGACATTTTTCCAAGAATATATATAAATGACCAATAAGCATGAGAAAAGATGCCAAATATCATTAGTCATTAGGGAAATGAGGTATCACTTCACACCCACTTAGAATGGATATAATTTAAAAGACGGACAATAACAGGTGCTTGTGAGGGCGTGGGGAAGTTTAAAACCTCATGCATCATTGGAAGAGATGAGAAAGAAGAAGTGCAATTCCATTTCTAGGTACATAATATGTTCACATAAAAACCTGTATATGGATTTTTATAGCAACCTTATTCATTAGAGCCAAAAAGTGGAAAAATAACCCAAATATCCATCAACTGCTGAATGGATAAACAAAATGTGGTATAGCTATATAATGGATTATTATTCAGCCATAGAAAGAATCAAGTACTGATACATGCTGCAGAATGGGTGAACCTTGAAACCATTATGCTCACTGAAAGTGGCCAGTCATTAAAGGACCACATACTGTATGATTCCATTTATATGAAATGTCTGGAACGGATAAATCTGAATAGATGGAAAGTAGATTAGTGGTTGACGGAGAATGGGGGCAGGAATGAGTGGGGAGTAACTACTCATGAGTACAGGATTTCTTTTAAGGGTGATGAAATGTTCCAGAATTAGATAGTAGTAACTGTTGCACAGCTTTGTGGGTATATATCTTTAATACAATAATCTTACTGATACATCTAGAGAAAACTCTAATTTGAAAAGATACATGCATCCCAATATTCACAGCAGCACTATTTATGACAGTCAAGACATGGAAGCAACCTAAATGTCTATGGGCAAATGACTGGATAAAGAAGGTGGTGGTATATTTATACAATGGAATACTGCTCAGCCATAAAAAAGAATAAAATAATGCCATTTGCAGCAACATGGGTGGACCTAAAGATCATCGTTCTAAGTGAAGTAATCCAGAAAGAGAAAGAAAAATACCGTACGATATCACTTATATGCAGAATCTAAAAAAAAATAAAGGAAAAAAAAAGGACATGATGAACTCATCTACAAAACAGAAAGACTTGCAGACATAGTAAACAATCTTATAGTTACTAAGGAAAGGGAGTGGGAAGGGATAAATTTGGGAGTTTGAGATTTGCAAATGTTAGCCACTATGCATAAAAATTGATTTTAAAAAAAACAAGTTTCTTCTGTATAGCACAGGGAACTATATTCAATATCTTATAATAACCTTTAATGAAAAAGAATATGAAAACAAATGTATTTATGTATATGCATAGCTGGAACATTGTGCTATACACCATAAATTGACATACTGTAGCTGTATGTACTTCAATAAAAAAAATTTATTTTAATCTCACTTTGTAGAATCTAGCCAAAGAAAAGAATTGCTTACCTAAAGCTATGTAATAACAATGCTGTTTTATTAGTAAAATACAGATATACTTAAATATCCAAAAATAGGTAATTGTTTAAAATATTTTTGGCATACACATTGTAATAGTGTAACATGCAGGTATTAAATATGATGTAAAAGGATCTAATGAAATGAAAAGATGCCCATCATGTACTCAGTTTTAAAAATTCACTATTATGAAGCCACTATGGAGAACAGTATGGAGGTTTCTTAAAAAACTAAAAACAGAGTTACCATATGATCCAATAATCCCACTGCTAGGGATACAACCAGGGAAAACTCTAATTTGAAAAGATACATGCACCCAATACTCATAGCACTATTTATAATAGCCAAGACATCGAAGCAACCTAAGTGACCATCAACAGATGAATGGATAAAGAAGAGGTGGTATATATATCTACAATGGAATATTATTCATCCATAAAAAGAATGAAATCATGCCACTTGCAGCAACATGGATGGACCTAGAGATTATCATACTAAGTGAAGTAAATCAGACAGAAAAACACAAATATCATATGATATCACTTATATGCAGAATGTGAAAAAAATGATACAAAGGAACTTTTTACAAAACAGAAACAGACTCATAAACATAGAAAACAAACTCATGGTTACTAAAGGAGGAAGAGGGGGATAAATTAGGAGTTTGGGATTAGCAGATACAAACTACTATATACAAAATAGATAACAAGGACCTACTGTATAGCACAGGAAACTGTATTCAGTATCTTGTAACAATCTATAATGGAAAAGCATCTGGAAAATTTTATATATATACATATCACTTTTTAAAAAGTCATATAATTTGGTTCCATTTCAGCAAAAAAAGAAAAGCATTTATATTTGGCTAAAATGTTTGGATAGGTATGCAATAAAATAAAAAAAATAATCTCTGGTGGAATTGTGGATGATTGTATTGATTTTTAACATTTATTAAGGTACAATTGACATACAATAAACAGTACATGTTCAAAGTGCACAAATGATAGTTTCCATGTAAATATGCCTGTAAAATCATCACTACAACTAAGATAATAAAAACGTTTGTCACCCAAAAAGTTTCCAGATATACCTTTGTAATCCTTCCCCTAATCCCTCTTCCTCATTCACAAACACTGGTCTGCTTTCTGTCGCTGAAAATTAGTTTGCATTTTCTAGAATTTCATATAAATAAAATCATTACTATGAAGTCTTATAAAATCTGGCTTTATTCATGCACCATTAGTTTGAGCTTCATTCATGTTGTTGTGTATATCGATGGTTCAGTCCTTTTTATTCTGAGTCGTATTTCAGTCTGGATACCACAATTTGTTTATCCAGTCATCTGTTGATGGACATTTAGGTTGTCTCCATTTTCAGACTGCTACAAGTAGAGCAGGTATGAATATTCATTTGTAAGTCTTTATATAGACATATGCTTTCATTTCTCTGGAGTAAACAGGAGTGGAATGGCTGGCTATTATGGTAGGTAATGTTTATATTTTTATTTAATCAACAGTCAAACAGTTTCCAAAGTGATTATACAATTTTACATTTTCTCCAGCAGTGTGTGACAGAGTTCCAGTTGCTCCACAGCCTCTCCAACACGTGGTATGTTTAGTCCTATTAAATTTAGATATTCTAATAGTTATGTGGTGGTATCTTGCTGTGACTTTAATTTGCATTTCCATAATAACTAATGACGGCATCTTTTCATGTGTTTATATTCCATTTGTGTATCTTCTTTAGTGACATGTCTTTTCAAATCCCTTGCACATTTGAAATTAGTTTTTATTTGTTTTCTTGTTATTGATTTTTAAGTATTCTTTATATATCCTGGATACAAGTCCTTTATCAGATATGTATTTTGGAAACATTTCCTCCCAGTCTGTAGTTTGTCTTTCCATATTCTCATCAATCTCTTTTGAAGAACAGAAGTTTTTGAATGATGTTGATGAAGTCCATTTATTAATTTTTTTTCTTATAAGTATCATGCTTTTGATGTTGTAGCTTGGAAATCTTTATATAACCCACCATCCCAGACATTCTCCTATGGTTTTTTCCTGAAACTTTCATAGGTTTAGATTCTAAATTAAGTTTAATAATCTATATTGAGTTAGTTTTTAAAATATATATGGTACAAGACATGGACTGAAGCTCATGTTTTTGCATATGGATATCCATGTTTTTCCGCACCATTTGTGGAAAAGATTATCCTTTTCCTCCACTGGATTTCCTTTGTATCAGGCTAAAAAACCAGTTGACTACATATGTTTGATTCTATTTCTCTATGCTATACTCTGTTCCTTTTGTGTATTTGTTTATCTTGCCGTAATTACCACACGATTTTGATTACTGTAATATTATGTCTTAAAGTCAGGCAGTTTAAGTCCTCCAACTTTGTTCTTCCTTTTCTAAATTGTTTATCTATTCCAAGTAATTTGCATTTCCATATGAATCTTAGAATCATCTTGTCCACTTCTATGAATATGTGTGCTAGGATTCTGATTGGGAATGCACTGAATCTATAGATCAATACAGGAAGAACTGATATCTTAAAGGTATTGAGTCTTCTGCTCCATTAACGTATCATATGTCTCCACTTACTAAGTTTCCTTTACTTCAAGCGATGTTTTGTAATTTTCAGTAATCAAGTTTTTCATATCTTTTGCCTGATTTCTGCCTCAATATTTCATACTTTTGAAAGCTACTATAAATGGTTTTCTTTCAACTTCTGCATTATTCATTGCCAGATATACAAATGGAATTGATGTTTGTACACTGAGCTTGTGTCCAGCAACCTTGCTAAATTCAGTTATCAGTTATTGTAGCTTTTTGTAGATTCATTATGACTTTTTGTGTAGACAATCCTGTTGTGTGGGAATAAAGTTTTAATCCTTCCTTTGCAACACTATCTAGAAACCTAGAGCAGAATGCTGAAAGTAAATAGTAAAGGCATACATGTTTGCCTTGTTTCTGATCTTAGGAGTAAAGAATTCAGACCTTCACCATTAAGCTGTAGGTTGTAAACAAGTGTTCTTTATCAGATTGAGGAAGTTCTTTTCTATTACTAGTTTATTGAGTTTTTATTAAGAATGGATTCTGAATTTTGCCTAATGTTTTTCATCTATTTATTGAGATGATATATAATCTATCTACCTGTCTGCCTGTCTACCCACCTATCTGTCATTAATCTAATCTACATACATATAGTATATACTTAATATACTGATTACATTGATTTTCTAATGTAAAATAAACTTTGAATTCATGGAACAAATACCATTTTGTCAAATCTGTTTTATATGTTGTTGGATTAGCTTTGATTAAATTTTGTAAGCGTTTTTGCATTTTTGTTCATGAAGGGTACTTGATCTGTAGTTTACTTTTATTGTAATGTCTTTGGTTTCGGTATTAGAATAATGTTGGCTTCACAGACTTTATTGATAAACACACCTTCCTCTTCAATTTTCTCCAAGAGTTTGTGTAAATTTAATATTATTTCTTCTTCAAATATTTGGCTGAATTCACTGGGGAAGCCCTCTGGGCCTGAAAGCTTTGCTGTTGTTGTTTTCATGGGAAAGTTTTTAACTACAAATTCAATTTCTATAAGAGATATAGAGCTGTACAGGTAATGTAATATTTTGCTTGTGCAAGCTTTGGTAATTTGTATCTTTCAAGTAATCTGACCATTTCATTTAGTTCACTGGACTTACTAGAATAAAGTTTCATACTATTCCTTTATCTAGTTTATATCTATAAAATTTGTAATGATGTTACCTCTTTCATTCATGATATTGATAATCAATGTCTTTCATCTTTCATCACATTAGCCTGGATAGAGGTTTATCAATTTTACTGATCTTTTCACAGAACCATCTTTTGTTTCCATTGATTTTCTCATTGTTTCTATTTTCTACTTCATTGATTTCTGTTCTGATTGTTCTTATTCTTTCTTCTGCTTACACTGGGTTTCATAAGCTCTTCTTTTTCTAGTTTCTTAAGGTGAAACTGAAGTCACTGACTTGAGACTTCTTCATTTCTAATATAGGTGTGTAAGGCTATAAAACTTTCACTATATTATACTTCAGCTGCATACCAGAAATTCTAATATGTTGAGTTTTCATTTTTATTCAGCCTAAAATAACTTTTTTTTAACTTTTTCTATGACCCTTGGGTTATTTAGAGGTTTGTAGTTTAGTTTCTAAATATATGCATATATTCCACATTTCTTCTTGTCATTGCTTTCTAACTTAAATCTAGCACTACCCAACATTTTCTTATTCTAGGTTCCAATGTATTCCTCAAATATTTTTCATAAAACCTTTTAGCCCCCATTTACAGATGTTTCTTTCATGAACAAACAGCTAATGAGAATTCCATGGCCTAAACATTCCACTTTGAATAACATCTCACACTTTCTCCAAAATCAGAAATTCATCACACTCCTAAAAACCTGTTTCTACATCTGTGACTTTGGCTTTTATGATCTCCTTGGGTGGCTCATTTTTTCCTGGCATTTCTAAACCTCAAATTATGAAACAATCTCTCTTAAAAAAAGTACCAGAGATTCTTAACGACGTTCTTGCTTTGTGTGTTTAAGAGGCAAAAAAAAAAAAAGGCCAAAGCAAGGTATTTTCAAAATTTAAGATTGTCCTTTGCATTATATTCAGCCCAAACAGATAAGACAGATTACTGGTGCCCAGAATATGTCCCATGTAGCCTTTCTTTTTAAGTAAGCTGAAAATTGCTTCCTCAATTACTTGAAACTTCTGGGTGGTCTTTTAAAAAATAGTTCTTTGAAGAAAGTAGTGAACAAATACTACTGTAAATATAAAGTAACATTGGTCCTTTCACTTTGAAGCTAAGAAAGAATGAAGAGAAATTCAGTACTTTTTGTTTATTCATATAGAATTTCCTATCTCTGACTTTTAAGAGGGAAAAATTCTACATAAATCCAATGGAAGAAAAAATTTTTTAAAAGATGTGTATATATTTGGGCTTAGACTTAGCCAAGTTTAATTAATTAAATGCATGTGTGTGAGTGTGTGTGTATAAACTACTTGGTTTGCTTATTTTTATATGTGAATAGATGCATAAACACATACTGCATTCTATATTGAAATCACTGTATAATAAATTTAAAATATCTGGGGATATATAGTAAATAAAGAACTCCATCCAATTCTGAGAAAATTGGCCATTACTTAGCCTTAGTCTGCACATTTGATTCCACTTTCAGATCTGAAATCACCCCTCTGTCTTCTCTCCATATTATCCCCCATTACAGCTTGCCCTAGGCAAAATACTTAAGTAGTTGAAGTTGCTTTTATGGACGCTCCATTATCTTCCAGAGATTCCTTTTCCCTTTTTATTCTCTTGGTTGGTCAGTGAAAAAAAAGTGTATTCCAGTTGTGAGGCTTTTTATTTCCCTGAAAAATATCCATTTAGGCAGCTCATCCCTCCAGGGAAACACAGGACAGGCTGACAATATTAGCGATCCTCACTTCTCAAATGCCTGTAACTCTGGTCTTCAGTACTACACTGGCTGTGTCATGCTAACAATTTGACAGTGAAATCAGTCACCACTTAGCGCTCAGAGTATATACAGTTCTGGTGATGGCTAAATCCAGTGACCACCCACCCACCCCGAACAGGAAGGACAGTCAAATGAATTCTGTTACACACACAAAAAAATTCTTACCAACAGGGACTTTATAATTGGGACAAATGGCTAAGGGACTGGGAGCAAATTTAAATTAGGTAGACTGTGTGCCTATTGTAGACTGCAAATCCTTAAGGCATGCTCATTCTAAATGGGATTTTTGGCTGTATAAATACAATGTCTCTACTAAGAATTGTACTTAGGCCTGAACACAGAACACTGAATTTAAGTTCCCCATGGTGTTACTGAGCTTTATCAGCTGTTGGCCAAATGGGCACTGGTTAGCAAATGAATATTGTCATGGCCTTCAGCTTAGTTTTCTTGGCTTATGGTTTTGTTAGCAGAATTATTAATAGCTGTTTCTCACTGTCCATCAGCAGAAGGTTTCCTCCTTCTGTCCACCATTGCCCTGGACGCATCATTTTCTAGGACAGTTGTCTTCCCAGTCTATATTAATGTCTCTCATTTAAATAAGCCTCCCTCAAATACCCATTAACAAAAAAAAAAAAAAAAAAAAAAAAAAAAGGACTCAAATCTGCATCTGGCAAATACCATCCCAGGAAATTATCCAAAATCATGGATGACAACAAAAGAGGTCAACAACCATTTGCTTTTTCATGTGCAGATAATTATTGGAGAGAATCTGACTTGCCAATTATGCTAGTATTTTGAAGCAACTGCATTTTTCGATTAAGAATGAGGACTTCTTAAAGTGGGGCTGTGCCAATGCGCTAATGCCAGATCCATTGTGGACACTGAAAAGTTCCACTTGTGAAGGGACCCAAATAAAGAATGGCAGGAACGATGCTGCTGCAAAGAGATAGATGTGGCCTGTGCCTCAGAACAGGCAGCCAAGGTGGATAGTACAATTCAGCAATCACTGGGATGACTTCTTGGACAAAATTTCTCCCATTGCCTGATGTGTTCACTATGAAAGATAAACCTTTGAATCAAAAGCATTATTAGAGGAGCAAGAGATTATCAGAAGACTATAGGCAAAGGAAGTGTTAGTTTCAAGGGGAAAGAGGGTCAGGACAGCAGGTCTGAAGAGGGGGCCTGAATGTATAGACCCATGCTTAGCTTGAATGTCCCAGACACCAGGGTGTTCTAAAAAGAGAAAGAGGAAAATGGAAACCAAGGGAGACATGGAGGGATACGGGAGCAAATTCATTTCATCCCATTTGGCCTATTTTGTGACTCAGACAGTCTTGTCTATCTAACATTTGTACTTTAAGAAAACCAAGAAGATAAAAACACCATTTTGATATTTCACTTGAAGAGCAGTAACGGAAAATGTTCTACATAAACACAATTCCAGAATTTTGGTATTTTAATACCAAAGGGCACAAATAAAGTTTATCAAATCCTCCTGATGCTTTCTCTCTTTTTTCTCTTTCCTCTGTATAAAGAATGAGGTGTTCTCTCCCTCACACCATACACAAAAATAAATTCAAAATGGCTTAAAGATTTAAATATAAGACATGACACCATAAAACTCTTAGAGGAGAACATAGGCAAAACGTTCCCCGATATAAATTGTAGCAATGTTTTCTTAGGTCAGTCTCCCAGGGCAATAGAAATAAAAGCAAAAGCAAACAAATGGGACCTGGTCTAATTTATAAACTTTGGCATAACAAAGGAAATCATAAACAAAATGAAAGGTCAACCTACAGACTAGGAGAAAATATTTGCAAACAATGCGACTGACAAGGGCTTAATTTCCAAAATATACAAAGAGCTCACACAACTCATAACAACAACAACAACAACAACAACAACAACAAAATTCAATCAAACAATGAGCTTAAGACCTAAATAGACATTTCTCTGAAGACATCCAGATGGCCAATAGGCACATGAAAAGATGCTCAACATAGCTAATTATTCAAGAAATGCAAATCAAAACTACAATCAGGTATCACCTCACACCAGTCAGAAAGGATATCATTAAAAAATCTACAAATGATAAATGCTGGAGATGGTGTGGAGAAAAGGAAACCCTCCTACACTGTTGGTAGGAATGTAAATTGGTGCAGCCACTATGGAAAACAGTATGGAAATTCCTTAAAAAACTAAAAGTAGAGTTACCATTGATCCAGCAATCTCATTCCTGGGCATATATCCAGAAAAAACCAAAACTCTAATGCAAAAATATACATGCACCCCAGTGTTCACAGCAGCATTATTTACAATAGCCAAGACATGGAAGCAACCTGAATGCCCATCAACAGATGACTGTATAAAGAAGATCTGGTGTGTGTATATATATATATATATATATACACACATATATATATATACACACATACATACATATACATACACAATGGAACATTACTCAGCCACAGAAATGAATGAGATAATGCCATTTGCAGCAACATGGATGAACCTAGAGATTATTATACTAAGTAAAGTAACTTAGACAGAGAAAGAAAATTATCATAGGATATCACTTATATGTAGAATCTAAAAAATGATACAATGAACTTATTTACAAAATAGAAACAGACTCACAGATGTAGAAAATAAACTTATGGTTACCAAAGGGGCAAGGAAGGGGGAAGGAGGCATAAATTGGGAGTTTGGGATTAGCAGATACAAACTACTATATATAAAAAAGAGAAATAAAAAAGACCTACTGTACAGCACAAGGAACTATATTCAGTATTTTGTAATAACCTATTATGAAAAAGAATATGAAAAGGAATCTGTATATACATGTATAATTGAATTACTTTGCTATACACAAGAAACTAACGCAATATTATAAATCAATTATACTTCAGTAAAAAAAATCCAAAAGAAAGAATAGGGTATTCTAAAACATTAAAACTGACAGATAGAAACCACAAAATAGTCATGAGGATAGTCTTCTAGCCTACATGATGGAGATTCATAGACTAATAATACAATGTCAGCATTGCTCTGATCACAGCAACTGCCTCCTAGTTGGGGAAATTGAATGTCTAATCACATCAGTCTGACACCAAATGCAATAAATTCAATGGAATTTAAAGAGCTCCTTTCTGGTTTGGATTCCCTAATGGTGAGAGATATCTGGGGATACAGACTGCATTTTATATACTTGTCTCTGAAGTATTACTGAATAAATACTTTGCATATGATACCAATAAGTAGATATTTATTCTGCTGATGCATATGACTAACTAGAAATTTATGCTTTTGCTGAAAGGGCTATTTTGCAAAGACCTTCCTAAACTATCACTAAAAATGCAAATTGTAGTCAAGAGTTTCCTCACTGAGGGCTATGCTATTTGTCTCAGCGGGAGAAGCAGCAGGTGCATCCTTAGGCCGTTTACTACATACTGAGAGAATATTTGCCAATTATGCAGTTTTAAAAATTGATTTTGACTGAACCAGATCACTGAAGTCAATGATTCAATGAGATCATTGTCTTTTCCTCATTTCCTGTGTTTATCTGCTTTTTAATGACCATTTGCCCTTTTTTACACCAGTTTTATTGTATACAACTTATTTTTAAGCAAATTTCCTCTTTTGTTTTATATTCCAAAATACCTGTCACCTTAACTACCTTAACTTTCAAACAGCCAACATAACCTAATAACTTTTTTTTTAAGCAATGGCATTTTTACAGAATGAAATTCTTCCCTTGAAATTCAGGAATGAATCAAAAAACAACACACCCTTACAGATGTGAAGAAAATAAACATTATCCTGCCCTTGAACTTCCTGAAACTTAAATGACCTTCTTTCGTTTTGTATCAGTTTGCATGCCACCTGCTCTACTATCTTTCCCCACCCCTGGGCCCAGCAGAGGGATTCAGGAAGGTTTCCTAAGTTCACTCGCTGACTGTCTCTAAATCGGCGGGGCAGGGTGGGGTGGAGGACAGGGCACATGCCTTGCTGACACTGCATTTGATGCACTTCAGTCAGCATTAGCAGAATGAAGAGGTGCCGTGGTTGCCTCTGAATTCATTCATCGCTAGAAATTACCATCTGAAGTCCAGCAACACTGAACCTGCTGATTTCATGACTGGTATAATATTGCCATCTCAGATAAGAATTAAAGTCCCTGGATTTCACTATCTTTGTCTCCTCTAAGCCAAAGGAGGCTTCCTTCCATTAGTCTGGCAGAAAAGGACAGCAGGGCTCAAAAAGCCTAAGGTGATTCTATTTGACAGACTGGTCTTGCTCCCTTTTCTACCTTTTCACCACTAGTAAAAGCTGCTTCTTCATTTTATCTGTCAAACCTTTTGCTTTTCGTGACAGAGGTCACATAATCATGCAAGGAGTGCATCAAATTTAAGCAAATTTTAAATTAGCAAGTAGGAAGAAATGAGATAGATTGTTTGGCCTCAGGTCTTGTTCTTTCCCTTTTTTGCCCCTATTTGACTACATTTTCCATCCCTAATTTTTGTTTCGACTCTGTGACCAGCGGTAGTATAATTTCAAACAATCTCCAGAGTACCTGGTGAAGAAATCGATGAGGAAATGCGGATGAGAAATCAATTCCACTCATACGAAGCCTTCAATGACTTGTCCTGCGTTTATTTTCTATCAGTGTGAGAATATTCTATCAGTAAGACAGGCTAGGGACTGGAGATGGAGCTAGAGGAGGTAGACAATTAGCACTGAGAGTCCATTTAAATGCCTGCAAAGCTTTTTTTGCTTTATGCTGTTCCACAAATGGGCTTCAAGAACTTGTGTGGAAATGCCTGCAAGAAGGTACAGGAAGTCGTATGCTCTTGGCCAAAAGTGGTCCTTTTATGTCAGAGCATATTATCTTTTCAAATGAGGAACATATTTGAAAGATAACAGGTTGATTTGTAAATACTAACTACTATATATAAAAAAGATAAAAAAGGTCCTACTGTATAGCACAGGGAACTATAGTCAATACCTTGTAATGGCCTATAATAAAAAAGAATATGAAAAGGAATATATATATATATGGGAATCACATGCTGTACACCAGAAACCAACACAACATTGTATATCAGCTATACTTCGGTTAAAAAAAAAAAAAAGAAAGAAAAGATGACAGGTTGAGGTAAACCAGAAAAGATCACAGCAATCAACAGAAAAAATGGAGTAACTGAGTTACCCTAACAATTACCTAGTTAATTCTAGCATACCCTTGCATCAGTTGGGTTTAGAACCACAGAAATGCCAATCTTTTTACATATGCATTGAACACTCACTGAAAACTCACTGCATGTCCAGAGTATAAAGACTAATAAAGTATCTTTTTTGTCTTCAGGGGGTTTGAAGTTTTACAACACTGGCATGGAATCAAACACTTTTTGATGCTTCATTTATCATTTGAAAATTAAATGATTGTTTTTTAAATTTGTATGAAATGTGATGATTTGTCCAATAGGTAAGTTGTGTGTGTCACATATCTAATATCTAGAGGGCTTCAGGGTATGGTTGCACAGGTTGTGTACTGTACAACACTGGAGGCTGCCACTTATCATGCAGTGCACAGACCAAAGCCAGTGGCCCTGAGCTCCTACTGTGTGCCAGAGGATACTGTGAACACAGTTTCTACCTTCTTGGAGCTTGCAATCCAGTTGTTATGTGTCCATGCAATAGGCTGGATTCTGCCCTTGAATCCCATAAAATATTTCTAGACCCACTTTAAGGTATGTGGTTTGACAGTCTTTTGCTATAACTCGATATGAAAACTTATTAAATTTTTGATGTGTTCCATACTTACACTGATCATTGAATTCACAGCAATATCTATGTTAATCTGGCCTTCCTGAAGACTGAATGACAATTCAATACTAAAAGTTAACCTGATATCTTTAAAATTTTTTTACATTTTACTTTCATAAAAAATTGGGAATCTTTTTCAAGTGTGTTATGCATGCATATTTAGTAAACAGAATACACAATATGATTAAGAAAATCCCTCTTAGGGGTGTGGAGGAAAGGAACCCTCCTACACTGTTCATAGGAATGTAAATGAGCACAGTCACTATGGAAAACAATATAGGGGTTCCTTAAAAAACTAAAAATAGACTTACCATATGATCCAGCAATTCCAGCTCCTGGGCATGTATCTGGAAAAGAACCAAACTCTAATCTGAAAATATTCGAATGCACCCCAGTGTCCATAGCAGCATTATTTACAATAGCCAAGACACAGAAGCAACCTAAATGTCCATGAACAGAAGACTGGATAAAAAAGATACTCACACACACACACACACACACACACACACACACACACACACACAAACTACTATCTTGTTTAGAAGAGTTGCTAGTATCAGAGAAATATGCAAATAAGCATGACATGCAAGGCCTTCTTGCCACTGCCCACTTGTCTGGCCAGTGCATTCTGATCATCCTGCTCTCCACAGTCACATGCAGCTATATGAAGTCCTATGAGCAGCCCAAGCCTCTCACAGCTCATTTCCTTTGCATGTGCTATTCTAACAGACTGCAGTACCTATTCCCCTCTTCTCTATCTCCTTCTTGTCTTTCAGATCCAGCTGAGCAATCACTTTCTTTGTGAAATCATTCCTCTTACTTCCCAGGCACCAGGGTTTGGTGCCTGCCAAGGCTGCTGAATTTCATAGCTCCAGGGGGAGCCATTCCCACTGCAGACTGGAGGGCCCCTCTTTCTCCAATAGTACCCTACAGAGATGCTTCTGTGCACTTAGCATCCTGCTCTATTGTATCCCAGCCTCCCTGAAGGGTGACTGCTTTGGTATCTGAAGCTGAACTTTATTTCAACTTACCTGGCATCATCAAGTGATGCTCAAAGGATAATCACTTGAATGTGACTTCACCTGGCACAGTACATAATTTAGGAGCCCTGAAATATGTCAGGCTGGTTTTTCCCTCCCTGGATCTGCTTAGATTGTTCACTTAGTCTATCTAGCCTTTTTTTATTCTCTATTGTGGCCTCTCTGGCCTTTTTCCCCCTCTCTCTCTATTGTGACTTTCAGAGATCACCATAACTTAAAAATCTATTAATCTATTAAGGTGAATTCTTGTGTTGTGCCTTGCATCACAAAACCAATTTGGAAACTTGGTTTAATGAGCTTAGCTGTCAATACTTGCCAAGTTAATTGGAGAATACTGTATTCTCCCTTTTTGTGCTGTGTAGACACAGCCTTTGGGGCTCGAACAGGCTGTTACTCATAAGCCAATGAACTGAATTCTGATGAGATCATGCTTTGACGTAGGAAGTGGACCAATAGTAAACCTGCTTTGGGGTCTTGGAAGATATCTTAAAAGTGACAGCCAAAAGAGGTGGGGACTGCATCAAGCAGAGAGGAGAGAAGTTTCTGCGGCTAGAGATCACTAATGGATTTATTTTTGTTTTTATCATGACTTAGTACGATCAGATACCTCAGGAAATCAATGATCATAAAACTCTTCATTGTAGTCAGTAAAAAATCAGAATTGACATATATTTAAAATCTTTCTACACCTTCTCAGAGTCTGATCATCGTTTAAAACATATGTGAGTTGCCTGATTTTTGTTGTTTGTCAACTAGTTTAGAATTGCAAGTGGGATGCACTGGGGAGCTTAGAGTTGGATTTTGCATTATGTTGAAAACTTGTTACTGTCACATCTGTGATGCCACCAAAGCTGTCTTGTAGATGATTTGCAGTTGTATTTTTAGATCCAGTGTCAGTATAATGGTTAACTGACAGCTGTTGAAATTTTGAACTTTATAAAAATGCTAAAATTTTAAATGAAACAGAATCTTAAAATATTGTTTTGCTAGCTTAATTAGAAATACTTTCAAAAGCAAGTTAGTTGACAGTGATGTTATGATCAGTTTTCTAGCCATATAAACACTATTTCTAAATATCTTATTTAAAAAAATTGTTTCAAATTATAAATCCTGTAGCTAAGAGGTTTGTGTTTATTTAGTTGTGACCATGAGCTTGAGTCTAACTCATTTTTATGTAACACGTTTAAAAGCAGTCCTAACACTTGTCATTTTGTTCATATTCGCACATCATATACGAAGAGAGTTGTTTTCCATGGTTTTAAAGTGATGTAAAAGAGTAATAAAAAACAGAAGTTGTTTTATTTTATTCGCCTTTATCTGTTTTCGGATTTGTTGTATGTTAGGAAATAATGAGACAGCAAATATATTTATTCTTTCATAATGCTTCAGGAAAAACTGTTTACTATAACATCACTGGTTAAAAGGAGACTTTCAGTTTCTTTAAAGTCCCTATGTTTAAGTTGTATTTGAATTGCAATTCACTAGGGAATATGTCTATCTTTGTAGTGTTCTTAGTTTAGTGGCAAATTCTTTGTCAGTATTCAAAATCATTTAGTGTTACTGATAATGGCAGTACGTCATTTGATTTTATACATTAAGAAAAATATTTTAAGTCTAATTTTATATTATTCAATATAATGCTTCATCATTGATGTTACTGGGAATTTTGATCACATACTCAAGGAAGAATGAATCTATAATGTGTTTCCTGTACAAGTGTGCCTAGCAAGCATACTTTTTAGAGTAAAAAAATTTTTTTCAGAACAATGCTAACATATGTACATGCTTTTCTTGTTTGGTTTTTGAGGAAATTATTCTAGGCCAGAAACACAATTTTAGAGAAATTTTAGTCAAAATTACCTCTAGCATGTGGACTTATTATTCCCAAAATTTGATCATGACTATAATGCCAATACACCATGGCAGCATTTAGCAGTTAAACTATAAAAGAAATTATGGTTTGCTTGAGAAGTGAAGTTCATTTACATTCTGACAGATTTAATCATCTTTTAAGAATGGCTCATGAGGTGACTGGATTTTTGGAAATTTTCTTTATATGTAAGGATAGAAAATTAATGTTTTCTTCTGCATTCTATGCATTTTTAATTGCACAGCAATGCAATATTAATATTGGTGATAGTACAGTTTTTCATGTTCTGTGGTAAAATTATGGTATTTTTAGAGCACCAAAGTAGGATAGATTTCCCAAAGATAAACAGAAGGGAAGGCAAAAGATTTAATCTCATCCCCAACTTCAATGTGAACTGGGTAGGAGAATACAATTCCAACTGAAGACACTGCATGTAAATAAACGTTGAATGAAATATTCAGTTCGTAAGCACCACTTTAAGGTTAGGGTTTCGCATGGTTTACAACCTAGGGGTGTCAGAATCCTGCTGTATGTACCTTCTTCATTTACTCATTCAGCAAAGCTGTATTATTAGTTACTCAGAAACAAGAAAAGTCCAAACAAGTCACTGGACTTACTAGTATGTATACACCGTCCTCCCCCCATGCTCCCTAGGTATTCGCTAAAACCTTGAAGGACTGAACACTATCAACACCAAATATAATTCCGTGCTTTTATATGGCTTTCATGTTTGTTTTAGAAAAGCAATCAACAAAATCACTGCAGAACCCTTTCCTAAAACTGGTTTTGGTGACATCTAACCGTTACCTCAAGAATTATCTAGATTAGGTTCAGATAAGACAATGAGCAGCTGGAGCAAATGTGCTTTGACTAAATGAAGAGTTGCTGAGTTTGTCCCAAACTCTATCAATATTTCTCTAAGAGAGAGCTGGCAAAGCATAACCAGCCAAAAGCAATAAAGAAATCCAAATGCTACTTAAACAAGCATTATTAACGTCATCCTTTAAAAATCCATAAACTTGTTTGCTGAGGAGGACAGTCCTAAAACGCAATGCAAGTAGAATGGAGGAATTGTTATCTCCAGAAAGAAAAAGTTGAGTAGTAACAATGAATGTAAGACTTGGACATCTGTCATCAAATATTCCAACTGACAGATAAAAAATCTGACCCTGAAGAAGCTGAGTGACCTCTCTTAGAAACACACAACTAGAAAGTGGCTGAGAATGAAACGAAATCCTGCCTTTCCTCCGTTACCCTCATAACATATTGCCCCATCTTCCTAGGATAGTCTGTTTACATGGTACTCTTTTCCAATACTGTTATAAGTAGTACTTCTGTTCACTCTGAGCCCCGGTTTGGATAAATCATATGATCACATCAAATATCAAATAATGTAAAAAACATAATGAAATACAGAGAAAAGAGAAGAGCAAAAAATGAAGTTACAGTGGATGGGTAAGATTTGTAGGTAACAAACGGAGAAATGGACGCATAAAAGTGAATAAAAAAAAGAAAAAAGAAAAACATCTTTGAAACTAAAAGTTTAAGGGGAAAATGGAAATAAAATAGGCTGATATCAAAGTGTAAAGGAGGAAGAAAAAAATTCATAAACTTTAAAATGCAGTTTATTCTGAGAGTCGTAAGGATACTAGTTTCAACTAATCTAAGATTTAAAGATTACCGGACATCATGGTGACCCCCCAGTCTGGCCACAGTCAGTCTTCTGCTTCTTTGTCCTTGGCAGGATCCTTTGGCAACTTGGCTTTGGCTCCCTGCAACTCGACCACCCATGAGATGAAGAACGCCCAAGAATCTTAAAGGCTTAGCCTGGTGGTTCTCCAAACTGAGCAGCTTGCGGCAGAGTCACCTGGGGAGGGGGCGGGGCGTGTGAAGCACTGCCTGCTGGGCCCGACCCTCAGCTTCTGATTCAGATCTGGTGTGAAGCTCAGGAATTGGCTTTCCTAACCAGTTTGCTGGTGCTGCTACTACGCCTGCTCCCCACTTTGTTTTGACTCCTGCACTCATTCCAAATAGTCAACTTTTTAGAATTCACCTGCCTCTGAGAAGATATCTTTGGTTTCTTTATAGTATAAAATTGTACCTATTTTTCCTACATTTTATCCATGAAAACTGATCAGATTTGAGGTGAGCCATGCCAGCTTGATACCAGTACTTTAGTTTGCATAGTTTTTTACTTTTTCAAAAACACTTTTTACTTTGGGGAAAAATTATTCTCATTACTATTTTGTAGGTGAAGAAATTGAGACCTAATGTGCTGCTTATGAGACCCGGAGTAGAACTCATGTTTTCTTCCTCTTGACCCAGGGCTTTTTCCAGAGTTAGGTTGCTAAAGGATCATGCCAAGGACGCAGGAGATTGACCATGGCCAGAGAGAGCAGGAGTCCCTGTGATGTCTGTGGCGGGACATTGAATTCAGGGCATCGTAAATTCTCTTTTGCTTCCTCAGTAATTTGCACTTTCATAGAACAATGCAAACGACAGGGCGGACACTGTGTTCGCTTGAAGTGTATACAGACTCATTCCGAGGGGAGTTCTTGGTGTATAGTTGAACAGAGATTATTTTTTTCACCCATGGCTTCTTTTTTTGAGCACTAGGTATACCCCAAGCATTCTGCATTCTGCCCCACTGTGTGCACTAAATCCTGGGGCTTAGGGAAAGATCCAATGGTCCCTCCACATGCTGAACAATTCAAATGCATCAATAGTCTGAGTCCTTTAGCCATCATTTGGATCATTGGTCTGAATTCTGGGTTTTACACACCTGCAGAGTCCGAACAGAAAACAAAGCCAACAAACAACAACAAAACAAGTGATGAGCTGGCATAAGATTGCCATTAAAAAATATTGCTAAGTAAGGATAAAATAATCTATAATTTCAAGAAGTCTAAAATTTATAATTCCATGAAATAAAGGTCATTCTAACAGCAAGGAGGTAAGAAAAGTTACTTTAGAAAAATGGACAATTTTTAAAAGTTGAATTAATTTAAGCTGGTGAAAAAGTATACTTTTGCAGTCCCTTGTCTTTCTTGTTTTCATTTCACTGCACCATTGATCATGGACCCTCTTCCACCTGTAACTAGATCAGACTTGAAAGACATCAAGGAGAAGATTCAGTCTATTGTAAAATAATTCTGTCCAGTGAGATTCGATGGTTTGCTTATTCAGTTTCTAGCAACCTTTATATTGGGTCTCACTAATTTGTCAACTAAATTTCAAATGCTAAACTGAAACCTGGCTTATTTCATTCTGCCCTCAATGAAGAATGAAGCAACTCTTCACCATCCCCCCAATAATAGCACATGCGCTCTTTAAACAGTGTAAAAACTCGCTTCAGTGTTAGCTCCTCTAGTCCTGTAACTGTTTCTCCCAGGGCCTTTCTCTCAGCACACCGGATGGTTCTGGGTGCCGGGCGTGCAGTGAGGAAAGCACTCCAACTTTGAACGTACACGTGTCTTGTGTCAGCAGGGCTATGATTAGTGCTATTATGTCTGCACCGCTGAGAGGATAAGGAGAAGCTTCCCAGCTTGTGTGAAGCCTTCCTCAGGGTACACAGGATGCCAGTGATGGGGGTGGATGTGCAGGCTCTGGGGTCACAGCAGGCTGCCCAGATCTCCAGCTCCCCACTCTACGCGATAGGGACTTCACCCCTCTGACTCATTTCCAGAACTGTAAAGTGTGTCTACTAACAGACTGACTTCAACTGATTTGCTTTGAAAAATAACAATTCAATGGGTGAAGCTTTAAGGACAGTTCCCAGCATGTACAGTTATCCCTAGGTGTCCTCGTGGGAAGCAGTTCTAGGACTCCTAGTAGATACCAAAGTCCACAGATGCTCAAGTCCCTCATATGAAATGGTGCAGTATTTGCATATAGCCAAGGCACATCCTCCCATATACTTTAAATCATCTCTAGATTACTTACCATCCCTAATACAATGTAAATGCTATGGAAATAGTTGGAAGTAAAGTTTTGTTTTTTAGAATTTTCTGAAATTTTTTTCCAAACATTTTTGTTCTGAGGTTGGTTGAATCAAAGGATGCTGAATCCACAGATGCAGAGGCCCAACTCTAATAGTATTCAGGAAATATGTGGCATTAGCTCTCAAGGCACAGAAAGGAGCATGCATGCCTTCCACTTGGTTGTATTTCCCCATTGCTTAATACAGTAATTTTAACATGGTAGGTATTTAAGGAGTAGCAACTGGCCACTTTGGTATTAGACTGTTGGTATTAGTACATCTTTATTTATGTCTCTCAAACTATTAGACTTTTAAGTTCACTAGATATCTTGCTTCCAAATAGGGTCTAATTGTTACCAAAGCAGAACTGTAAAATTACAGTCCTATCCTGTCCTTGACTATGAACATAGACATTTCAATTTGAACTCATCATGAAGCTGGCTATAACATCATGGCAGCAAGGTTTGGTAGGTTCTGGAAAGAGACCATCAGTGTGTGAGCTGCAGGTGAACTAAGAATGCCAATTCAAAGCTGGCAATAGCTGGTTGTATCAGAGTCCCCCAGATTTCTTAAACTTTGATCCTCTCAAAAAAATAAACATTTTTACCAAACATACCCCGCTATTCAGAGAAGACATTACAAAATGCAAATGAACGGGATTCAGCATCCTTCTTTGAGGGCCAGAATGCAGACAGCTGGCATAGCTCATGTCCTTAGGGACTTCAATCTAGTGTGCAGTACCTCTCGTGTGTTTGTAGTTTACTTAAATACCTGAAGATTCCTTAAAGTTCACGTTTCTAGTTTTGCATCTTTTGGTAAGACAGTTGTTATACTGTTGGGGTAACAAAGGTAGTTTCCACTTTCTCCTACCTGGTTGCATTAGTGCCAGTGTGGGGTACTTGGAAGTGTTCACTGATACATGTCTCTCTTCTAATCACAAATCACTGAAGATGTGCAAGGTCTTCAACTTTTTAAACTTGAAGATGATGTGTTTGGGTACATGTGTGTGCACACATGAGCCACTGTGGCAGTGTTCACAGCACCAGTGGGTGTTATAAAGAAGGCAGAGAGAGATCGTGCTAAGAAAAGTGCCACCTAACTCCTCATATGTAAGCACTGAAAAAAAGTTTATAAACAAACTTATGGTTACAGGGGGTGGGATGAATAAATTGAGAGTTCGAGATATGCACACACACTCTATATATAAAATAGATAAACAACAAAGTCCTACTGTATAGCACAGGGAAATATATTCAATACCTTGTAATAGCCTATAATGAAAAAGAATATGAAAAGGAATATATGTATGTATGACTGAATTACTGTGCTGTACACCAGAAATTAACACAACATTGTAAACCAACTATATTTCAATAATAAAAAAAAATTTTAAGTTTATATTCATATATAACACAAGTCAAAGTTTTAAGATCACAGTAGGTTTAAGTTAAAGAGCCTAAATAAAAAAAGACAACAAAACAAATAAGAGATTAAGTTTCTCTTTCTGAAAAATACGTGCAACTCAAAGTAGGTGTTGCTTTTGCCTGAAGCAAATACATACACTGCTGCTTTCTTAGATCTGTGACCCCAGCAAGGTAACTGTCTGTGTCAGGAAAAATGGAAATATTTGTCTCACAGTATTATTATAAGGACCGCATGAGTCATTACATGCACAATGCTTAGCACAGCACTTGGCAGATAGCAGACATTCAATCAAAAGGAACTGCTATTATTATTATTATTTATTCCCAGCACATCCCCCATCCCCCCAAGATGTTTGCATTTTAAAATTGGGTTGTGGGATAGTTAATACCTTAACATAGCAGAATGTATCCTCAGTGATATAATTTTTAATACTATGATCTGGAATTAAAGGAGATAGATACACTTATAATATATTTTAGATAAAGATGAGTAAAAATCAGGTTGACTTCCGTGGTAGGACACATAATTCTAATTCTGTGTGTGTGTGTGTGTGTGTTTGGGGGGGAGTTTACAACTCCCTATAAATTATACTGTAAATATCCACCCCAATGTGAAAAATAATGTAGCAAATTCTCTGCCTCTGCTCATCTTAACTGCTTCCTTAGATTGCCTCCTTTCTTTAACAGTCAAAACTGTACATAATTCTCATCCTCTCTCTTCCACATTTCCCTCTCTCTGATTCCTGAGGCAGAGAGCACAGGACACTTCTTGCACTGGTTGGCCCACTGTCTTACGTGTGTGTCTATAATTGTGCCAATTATATTCCAAATGCCAAAAGGCCACCTTTTGGAATTACTACATTTGTTCACCCAAAGCATAGTTCTGGGCTGCAAACAGGTAATATTTGTTAATAGTATTCCTATGGACAAAAGCCAGTAGCTTCAAAAAAATAATCATTTCCAAAACACTGTCGGAGGAGCAAGTAAGTGAATTTCTGAAAATAAGATTAGTAAATCAGATACAATTTAGTGTCCTGGGAAAGTTAAGTTTCTCAGTTTTGCTCATCCAATCTCTTCTTTCTGTGACATAATGATGGAAAAGAAAAGGGTTAAAGCAAACGCAGGAGCCAGAAGCCAGAAGCATCACCACGATGCCAATTTTTAGAGGGGAGACGGCGGAGCGGTGTGTCGGTCCCAAAAGAGACTTGGGGGATGTCTATGGTAGTGCATTAGGCTCTGGAGAAGAGGCTGGTCTGCAAGGACCTGCAGGAACAGACTCAGAGCTCTTTAATAAGTATTCCAGGGAGTCAGGCTTTCCTGGAAAAAGCAAATTAGTGTGAAAGCCAGTACTGTGCAATTTCAGTTTCAAAAATAGCCGAGTATTGTTAAAGCTGCTGTGTGCATGAGAGAAAAAGCGAGCCCTTGTTAATATCTGCTTCAGCTTCCACATTAATGCAGAGAAGCTACACTGACATTCTTGCCTGGCAAATACTGCAAAGGTCGTAAGGTCTGTATTACTTGGAATCACTTTTTAGTCCTTCTGGTGACAAAGTTTGGGGGGATTGTGCCCCCTTTCATCAGATCGGTCTTGCAATAAAGGACAGCCAGGCGATGGCTCTACCTTTCTGACTCAGGACCAGGGCTGCGCCTGGCTGTCTATTTCAGCTCTTCATTTGCCTAATTGCCCTGCGAGGCTGGCAGAGGCGCTCCCCGCAGCCATGGCTCTGCTGACTGCAGAGACCCCACCTGGCACTCTAAGTTGGTGCGTCAGCATTTTGGGTAGAAATGAATGAAAAATCAATCAGGATGACTGCAGTGGTACCATGCACAACTCTAACCTAGTTTGTCCATAATTTTCAACTATTCACCATAGACCCAAGCAGTGTTTAAGATGGTAAGTGAATCTGTAACAAATGTGCTGCTTCTATTTAATCAGGCTTTTTTTTTTTTTGGCCTCTTTTCTATTTAGAACAAGCAAATCTAACCTGCTTAGGAAGCCATATGTAAAATGAAGGATGATGTCAAGTTTCATACAAATATTCTTTATTTGCCCTGGTTTAAGATTCAGTTCCAAATTAAACCGGGTGATAAATTTTCTTGTGTAGCTGTATCAAATTGTTTTCTTAACTTATACTTCATATTCAGAGGTTTAAATATTTTTTCAAAGTTTGCTTATATCCTTGCCATATCTCTGTGTAACTTGCTGTAAGTCTCTATATCAAAACTCTATTGTTCTAAATTTCTAGATTTACAATTCTGCAAAGATAGAGTTAAACACTATTTGGACTCTGGCTACATAAGAGAAACTGGAATTGTTCAAAGCTGCAGGCTTCAGCTCCCAAAGACAGCTACAGTAACTTTCTGAGCAGATTGGGTTAAATATTTTTACAGACCCATTCTATGATGATAAGGCGGTAATAAGTTGTGCAGTGCAACACTCCAAAGGGTTCCAAATCTCACAAGCCTCTTTGTATGTGATGCTCTCACAGTGAAGAAGATTCTTTGGGCTAAAAAGATGAAGAGTCTACTTCTTCTGGTGCTGATTTCAATCTGCTGGGCTGATCATCATTCAGACAACTATACTCTAGATCACGACAGAGTTATTCACATCCAAGGTAAGAAAACACAGGCTCTCTTATGAAAGTCAAATTCATTTCAAGTTACTTGGAGTTGAGATGCTTGGTTAGTGTTTCTTAATTTTAGTTCTGCTGCGTTGACTTTTTCTTTTCCTTTCTCCTAATTGGTGAACATGCTCTCTGGCTTCTGAATGCTATTGCCTTACAATAGAGTTAAGAATCAGGGACAATTCAAGTGGAAGGGCTTAAGAACATCCAAGTGCAGGGAGTGGATATAATTGTTCAAGGCTTTTTAGTACAGTTGCTACCTTCTAAGTAGAATGGAGGGCAGAAAGTTTATTTAAAGGCAAGGCAAAAGGGGGAGAAATAGGAAGTAAAACTTAACGATGTAAGGTCATTCTGTTAGAGTCATCATTAAGAAAAACAATGTGAAAATGAAAGGCAGACAAGCTAAGGTTCAGGAAAAAGTAACTTACCCTATCAAAATCTCCCTTGGTTAAGCTTTAGTTCCCATAGACCAATGTATTGTCCCTGCGTATTTCTTTCCAGCTAGGCTGAATCCTATGCCTGAGAGCTGTAGCAAGACTGGAGGCTGCAGTACAATGCAGCTATTTCCTCAGTCCCAGCTTCAGATGAGGGCCATCCTGCATTAAGAAAGCTAAGAGACTTATGCAGTAAGAAAAAGATAGTTCTAAAAGAGCTGTAACTTCTCTCTTTGCCCTTGTATGCTGAATAATTACAATAAGAATTACAGAATTTAATAGTTTAAACCTATGCTGATATTAATTTTAGAGGAACTCAGTTTGGGGACCAGAGAAGCATTGTAAGTTTCCTAAGAGACATAAAACATCCAGTTGTATTTTCAAGGTCAAAAATATAGTCTCAGAAAATTGCATCTACTGTTGAAAACTATGGCTTGTGAAGGTCAAATGATAGTATAAGTCTGGCTAGAAGTATTTTCCTGCATGTATTATGATACCCAAACAACTCTGAATTTGACAACATCTAGCTATTTTAGATAGTTCTCTTTCAGTTCTCTTTGTTTCTAATAGCTTTATGTTTTTCACTATTGGGCCATAAAAAGGAATTATATAATCATAAATTTTACTATGCCAGCTGCTGACTCAGCTGTTTCCTTTAATGTGTATAATAGAATCAAAGCTGTTTCCCAGAGACTATAAGATATTTACACATAGATTTCTGATGAGGGATAACATTCTTTTAATGTCAAGTCACAGAATTCAACTCAGCCAAACGATAATACCTAGTCATTGTTAACAACAGCAGTTTTCAATCTGATATAAAAGAAACTTTATCTGTGGTTTCAAGTTATTTTTGAGACTAGATAGATACCTGTTATATTATTAACCATGTACAAATCATTTAGTTTAAATTTCACTCAAGAGTATGAAAATATTATTTTAAAAGTATATTAACATTTTACAAGTTACTCCTGGGGAAAGCCTATGAGTCAAATTCAAGTTTTCTCAGCAAGGAAAACTTCTGTTGCGCCAGCCTTTAAATTTCACCATACACCCTGGCAAAATTTCGTGCAAAGGAATTTCTGACACAAGGTGTCAGAATGATACAGATTATTTGCCTACACTACCCAATGAAAAAAGACTTGATAGTCCACTGCATTTTAGTTGTAAATTCATGTTCTTAGAAAGTCGCTCTGAGCTTTCAAGTAATAAAACTACAAGGCCTACATTTGGCTCGTGGAAGTTAATCCTGAGATGTGATTTGGGTCAGTACTTTTACACTATATCCATAGTTGGAATTTATTTTAAAATTGCTCAAAGTATGTGTTCTCATGACTCTTTAGTCAACAACAGGTTTTCTTTTACTTTATTATAGCACTCAGATTGCACTTTCAGGTTCTTCAGCCCTTCAGAGAAACACTTTCAAGCGGCCTGCCAACATTTCAGTCATCTTTTACTATGCAAAAATCAACCATAAACACAGCAGATAATCATGAAAGCAGATAACCTTCATTACTTACTTGAAATACTGGATTATTTCCTTGTAATTAAAATGTTTACTTGTCAGACATGACCCAGAAGGAATTTAAGGGAGCTGAAACCTTCATGAAATTCTGTAAGAATTTTGCAGACAGATGATTCAATTACTAATCTCAATCTCAAATTCCTGAATTGTACTGATAAGCAGTAAGAGTGTCTTTCAGTGATAGAAAATTATTCAAAATTCATGCTACCACAAAAACACCTTTTCTGTCTGCCATTTTTCTTTAATTTTTTATTTTTGTATGTGAAGTTACCCAGGCTTAAATAATACCAGGAGAATAATACACATCATCCTCAAATTCTCCGTGGCTGCCTTGATAAAGATGCTGAACACTCCGATAACACATTCTTAACTCTTAAGCATAAAGAGTCACCTAATTATTTTTTCTGAAGGCGTTCTCCTAATCTTGTAGTGGGAGATTCTATAGGGACATAGGCCAAAATTTTTTAATCTGGCTTTAAAGAAAAGTCAGATTACCAGGAAAGAAAAGGGCAGGTTTAGACTCCTGCGCAGTGTTTCCACTGAAAAGCATTTTTCTGGTAATTAAAAGGAATTCTCCCAGTTTTCCATGGAGAAAGAAACAACTCTGAATAAAATTGCACTTGTACTAACTCATTTCCTTAAATTTTTTTTATTGCATCAATTCCATTACACGAGAAAGCAAACTTCACTTGTCCACGGAGTCTGCTAAAAATGTGCAATCAAGATACTAGCTTATATATCATCTACTGTCCACAATGTAGGGGACAGTAATTTCCTCCAATTCTTCTTCCATAAGAGATAGCTGCTATTATTGTCTCTATAACTATCTCTAATAATGGATTATGTTCCTCATTGCATGATATGCCTAGTCAAACAACTTCTAAATCCTCTAAAATTTGACACCGTTAGGAAGAATTTTATATGGAGTATCAAATCATGAAAAAGGAAAATTTTAAAAAATATTTGGATCTGGTCTAAAAACTTTTAATACAGACTTTCAGTTACCAGTAGAAGTTCAAAGATGATGAACAGACTTTTTAAAATATAACTTTGAAGAAAACATTTACATGGACAGCAGAGAAATTTTATGACCATTTGCCTATTAACCA
Organism: Camelus ferus; assembly: GCF_009834535.1. Taxonomy (NCBI): domain Eukaryota; kingdom Metazoa; phylum Chordata; class Mammalia; order Artiodactyla; family Camelidae; genus Camelus; species Camelus ferus. The sequence goes on along the minus strand of NC_045698.1, from coordinate 55,821,489 downwards.
AAACAGATGCAAAACAGTTATAGCTGTGCTGAGCACGTAAGCACTTGATCTCGTCCACATCAGAGAGCCAGTGCTTCCTGCCTCTGGCTTCAAGTGCAGGTCTTCTGGTGACAAGTTTAAGTGTTTTTCCCCTAAGGCTACTTACCAGCTTTAGACCTTGGGCAATTTACTTAATCTCTTCAAGTCTCAGTTATCTCATCTATAAAACTGGGCAATCACTGTTTATTCTATGGAGCTTTGTGAGAAATTAGATAATATCTGTAACAGCGCTTGTACAGAGCACATAATAAGCTCCCAATAGCTGATAGCTGTTACCGCCATGTCTGTATCTCCTCGCTGTCATGGAAAGCTGATTTTTAAATTAAAAAGGGAGCACACATAGGGTGTAAAAAGTTCATGCTTTTTAAATTCATTAGCAGAACCATATTATTACCTTAGTTCTAATGAAGTAAATATTTTCTAAGTTGCTTCCTTTGTCCTTTTTAATTTCACAACTTAAAATTTCCTCAATAGTATTAAACATTATCTGATCACTTTTACTCTCCTTGTAGAAACTGAAGCTTTCTAAACTTAAGTACTGTCCCCCTTAATATACTTATTAGGTGAACACAAATAAGCTATTTTAATTTTTTTTAAAAAGAATAATAAGAAGGTATCTTAGAGACGAAAACAGTTCCCTTCTATATAATAAGTAGGTGACATCTTGTCACCTTTCTCTAAAAAGATAAAACAATTAGATTTTTTAAAAGAAATAACTGGCAGAAGTTCATCTCTGTGGGTAGAAGAAATCACGTGGATCCAGAGCCCCTGGTGGAAGTGGACACTCCCTGTTCAGTGTGTTTGGGTCCCCCTCCCTGTGTCCCAAACAACTCTTCCGTCCCAGCTTTGCACATGTTACTTTTCTCTCACATGCCACCCCTTCTTCATCAGACTGTCAGCTTTGTAACACTCCAGCTATACAGTGTTGGCACACAATGTATGTGTGTTGAATAAATGAATGAGTGTAATGAGATACTTCCAAGTGACCACTATCACGATCATTTCTCAAATCCTGTGGCATCCATGGCATTTAGCAACACACAACACAGTGTGTGGGCCTAATGAACATGAGCTAGATGACTGCCTTCATTCTGTAATGCTGGCTGGGGCTCAATGATAGTTCACAGAACTTAAGAACTTAAAAGGACTTTAGAATAGATCATCTGGATCAATATTTCATTGTATGAATGGGGAAATCAAGACCCAGAGCTTAAACATTGCTTGGTCCAGGCTGCATGGCTGATGAGGAGCAGTTTCTCTTGGCTAATCACACCCTTTCTTCAAATCTGGGATCATTCCTCCTCTTCTTAATGAACCCACCCTGACTGCCACACTCTACCCCTCCTTTGGCACCCCAATCTATTTCCTATCTTCTTTTCCCTGGCTCTGTAGCCCTGAGTCTACTTATTTTTATGCAGTTGTTTGTGTCCATCTCTACCACAAGAACATATATCAGCCCCACAAGGGCAGCGATCTTTGTCTGATGTATCCTGGTCACCTAAATCAACACCGGGCACATAGTAGGTGATCAGTACATATTTGTTGGATAAATTCAGGACCAAAATCCAGGTACTTTTCCTAATCAAGTCCTCATTAGTCTTTACAAATCTCAGGGGACTTTTCAGTTTATTGAATGAGAAGCAGTGGATGGGGAAGGGGATTCTGAATTTGGTTAGCAAATTTTGTTTGGGTGTGTTCATTGCTTCCACACTGCACATAGTGGCTTACATTCCACAAGAATCCACCAGAGGCAGGATGCTGCTGCATCCTTCCTCTTGAGTGCATGAAGCTTTGAAGAGTTTTTGGTTTACATTTGGCCACTGCAATGCTATCCTATTCCTTATGTAGTATCTGCAGAGTTGGGATTTGCTAGGGCAGAGGATCAAAAGGAGTGGAGTAAATCTAATAATGTGTAGGATCACAAACCATCTTCAGAGCCACAGATTCATGGGAGAACACGATAAGTTCTGGACTCCGACTCTACAAGTCTGTTATTAAAAGTCAAATTATAATTTGTTTTTGTCTTTTAAAGGCAGACTATGCTATTTGCAGCCACAAATGCAAAATTCACAAATATCAAGGATATTTTCCAAACTGCATTTGGCTAAATGCATACACTATTAATAATTCTACCTAGAAATTATCAGCTATAAAATACCAGAGAATTTCACCATGAAATTGTAAAAATTAGCAACATCCCAATTCTAAAATCTCATATTAGTTTACTACAGGATGTGAAGCCAAATAGAGTAAGAACCTATTACATTAAATACAGGCTTATCATCTGATAAAAATAAGAGTATCACCATATGAAAATAATAAATAAGCCCAAAAGAGAAGGAAAATGTATATACAGGCATATACATACTTAATGTAAAAATACTGCACACATACATAGATACACTTATTCAGGTTGCTACAACAGAATACCTTAGACTGGGTGGCTTATAAACAACAGAAATTCATTTCTCACAGTTCTGAGCCTGGGAAGTGCAAGATGATGGTGCTGGGAGATTTGGTGTCTGGTGAGAGCTGGCTTCCTAGTTCACAGACGGTCATCTTTTCTCTGTGCCTTCATGTGGCAGACGGAGATCAGGGACCTCTCCAGGGTCTCTTTTATAAGGGCACTAATCTCATTCATGAGGGATCCACCCTCATAACCTAATCACCTCCCAGAGGCCCTCACCTCCTAGTACCATCACATTGGGGATCAGGTTTCAGTATATGAATATGGAGGGGGCACAAACATTCAGTCTACAGCAAGCACCTACTATAAATAGGCACTGGGACTAGAATAAGGCACTAAACAGTCTTTGTTTTCATCAAGCTTACAGTTCAGTGAAAGGCACACATTACTCTAAATATGGAACTATCGCCTATGATAACTGCCATTCAATAAAGCAGTTTCTTTAAATTAGAGGTAAAGGTCAAACACGGCAATAGTTTTCCTTGGTTGTATAGTTGCTACACTAGACACACACCCACACAGTTATACATTTACACACACATAAACAATGGCTATAAATAGAAAAAGCAAGGAATGAAATAGCTGTAGGTTGATATACACTTTTGATAAATTCCTTAATCTCTATTCAGAAATAACCACATTTTCATACCAACTTTGCACCTGCGAGCCCATGGCCCAGTCTTCTTGGCATTTGTGTGTCCTTTGCGAAAATCTACTCATTCAGACATTTAGTTAACATTGGCTGCCTTTGTGCAAAATACTGAGTTATTCTCTGTGGAAGGACAGACTATCTCCTCAGTGAGCTTGTCAACAGTATTATCAGGGCAACAAAGGTAACCAGAAATAATAAAATAAGTGTTAAGCAGAGATGGAAATATGAAGAAAAGAATCATTAGTTACCAAATTTTGAAAATCTTATTATTTAGAACTTTGTATCCAAATTCACTAAAGTTTGTATTACTCAGTAGATTTAAACTTACAAAATATACCTTCAGAATATTTCTAAACTTGTTATTAAGTAACCTAGAATGCTGAATTCTATGTTATTCTATAAAGCAGCTATTAAAATAATAAATTTTGGAATATTTCCAAGTCTAAAAACCTATATTTAATAATATTTTCAAGTAGCAATAAATTCACACTAACAGCCACTTCTTTGTCTGTTCTATCCTGGGTGCTAAAATCAGCAAATTATGCAGGAAGCCAATGATTATTTGGAAACTTTCCCAAAGCGTTTCTTTCCCCCACCCCAGAAAAATCCATTAGATAGAAAAGCCTTTTTCTTTGGTGGCAGTTTTGCAGGAACCAGTGTTGACTCAGCTAAAGCACTGACCTATAGCTTAATGGCTTAATGTAAAAGTAATTTCAACATGCTGTGTTTCTCAGACTTTCTCAGATATCAAGAAAGAAGAGATTTTTTATTTATTGCTTTGGTTCTTTAAATGTAAAGTGGAAACTACTCTTCTAGGAATGTATTTTGGAATTAAAAAAACTACCAAAATGTTAAGATAAAATGTTCAATGAAGAGGTTATCAAAGTGACCATATCTGGGAGGGATTTTTATTATAGAAATATTTTTATTTCAAAATGAAGACATTGAAAGTATAAGAAATGTATAAGTTCTATAAAAAATCCCTTCACAAACATTTTGTGTATTTGGTATTGCTACAATGTAGTAGCACTAAACATGTGTGTTCTCAAAAATGATTATCAGATTGTCAGTACAAACAGTAGCCATTTTAATCTTGTCTCAATTAAACATGTTGGTTGCTTGTCTTCAGTGCTAACTAGGTGACTAATTACCACATGTATAAGCTCTGTGTAGTATGTTTCTATATGCTCAAGGATTATGCTATGAAGCAAATTAAACAACGTAAGTTAAATGAGAATTCTCCCAACTTTCTTCCAAACACTGTCCTTTCAAAAAAGACAAGGACATTAAGGATAAAAACACAGAGAGACCATAGTCCATCACATATAAACTGAACAAAGCAAGTTAGAACAGGGAGAACTTACTAGTCAAGTGTGTAGATTAGGTGAAGGAGGTGGAAACAAAGGAGAGTTGTATGTTTCTAAACAGGGATTGTTAAGTTTAGAATAGAAACACCACTGAAAACATATCCTTCAAGTGAGGAGAGTTCCACTTACTGGTGATTCTATTTGTAATGGTGTCTGTTTGCCTCCTTGCTTTGCCATGTTCCTGGAAAGCACTGGAAACAACGTTTGTCTCTTTGGCTCAGAGTTACTGGATGGTAACAAAGGCACAAGTGCAACAGGGGAAAGACATGTTAAGTTAAAGATAAGTTTCCTACCTTTATGTCCAATATCTGACCAGCAGGTAGATGGATTTACTAGCTTTGTGCTCAGGAGAAAGGCACTGCTCAAAAGTTCTGGAATTATCAGCACATGAAGGATAACTAGAGCCATGGGACGAGACAAAATCACCTAGGAGGCAATGCAGACAGACGAGGTGGTGGCCCCAGTCTGAGCTTTGGAAACCCTCAGCATCAACACGCGGGGTGCAGGAGGATACAAAGGTCACATATCCGCCTCTTAGAGTCTAAATCCTAATCACTGACGTGTGTTCATTTTTTTTCCCATGTAACTTTAAAAAAAATCTAAATTAACTGCAACCATTTAAAAATAGGAGATATTTGCATTAAAATATGCATTTCTAGCGTTTGTTGAAAATTCCAAAGACCTGCTGTTTTTCAGCCTGCACCCCCATTGGACAACGTCAGTGGGAACCAGTACCTGCTCCCCTGCAGCACGAAGCGTGTGAGTCCAGCCACGCTACCGTCCATTCCACTTCCTGTTGTTCTCAGGACCATGGTGCGCTCTTAACTTCCCTAGCCTTGCCCGCCAGGGCATTTGTATTCGACTTACCTTGTGTTTTGTTTCAGCACTAAACTGAATACTTGACACATTACAGGCTATCAGTTCATGATTGTTAAGATTAAGTAAAGAATCAAAAGATCCAGTTTGCCTCCAGAACTGGCTCTGGGACAGTACTATCTTGATGTCTTCTGCACTAAGTGAAGACATCAACCATATCAATTCATAAAACCAACAGTGTCCTTGCTGCAAATTACGGATAACTTGATCTTAAATTTCACCACAAAGTGGAAGTGGTCTGAACAGAGACAAGAAGATCTGAGTTCTACCCCTTTACCACATAAAGACACATTTCCAATAATTAGGGACTGTGTGGTTAATTACAGCCTAGTGAAAAAGAATGACTCATACTAATGTTTCGGTTTCCCCGTACCTGTTGAAAGAAGCCTGAATTGCAGTTAAAATCCTGGAAAGCATGTTTCTACAAAGTCATTCACTATATTAGTGAAATGTTCAGATTTCATTTTTTTATAATATATTCCTTAATTCCTCTATAACTGTGATAACCCAATTTGTTTTTTTCTCTAAGCCTAAAGTAATATAAATCAAATGCTATTTCTTTATCCATAAATTTTTGATAACATGGATAAATTAAAATTCTGAAAATTATTAACAAAAGCAGACAACTCCAAGTTGATAAAGCTAGTACAATTGTCTTTAATTTGGGGACCAGTTATACTGGACTTACCAATGGCAATCTACTGATAAATTAACACTTAAAACCATTCACTACGTGTGATGCACAATAGAAAATGCATTCCCTAGGACATCTCACTTAGTCCCCACTGCCACACTATATAAGGGGGTTGGTTATCCTCACTGAAGTTGAGAGAGGTTCTGTAGCTTGTCCCTGGCATATGGTTATTAAAAGGTAATGCTGAGATTCAAATCGGGCAGGCTGATTCCTGCACTCCTAACCTGTACAGGAACAATGTAGCCACTGTCTAAATCTTCTCGTGGGTAAAAATGGCTCCCATTTTATTCCATTCGATTGATAGAACTATGTTCCAAAAGAAATTCAATCACTACGAAAAAAAGATCTGGTCTTGGGCCTTAGAGAAACTTTTCCTACGTGCCACCATGGTGATTCTCAAGAGAAGTTAGAGGAGCAAGGTGCAAAGACACACATTCCACCTCTACCCCCAAATGAAGATTGTCTGGAACCCTCAAGGAAACTGAGGAGGCAGGAAGAAGTTGGATTATGTACAGTTTTTTTCTTTTGAAAAGGCTTTAAGGTGGTGGTTCTGAAATGAGTTCCTGTCCTATTAAGAACCACTAGACTAGAAGTATCATCAAATGTTGATGAGATGTGAGTTTTCAGGAACTCGTACTTTCTAGGAACCATCTTCTGAAAGAGCATAGGAGAGAAGACAACATTGAAGACAGAAACTGGCTGGCGCACCTGGCACACTATGGACACCAGTCAACGCCTGTTAGTAAGAGTCAGCATTTACTGGTGCTCAGGGTGTGCCAGACACTAGGCTAAATTCTTAGCATACTACCTCCCTTAACCTTCATAAGAACCCTGGGAGGAAGGTGGCTCAACCTCATTTTACTGATGAGGAATCTGAGCACGTAAAGGTTAAGAGACACAACATAAGAGGCGCAGTCCATGTGCTTAACCCATACACCGTAGCTGCTGAGAAAGTAGATGAAATGATAATGAACATGAAAAGACAAAAGCCCACAATGAACTCAGTCAGTGGAACAGAGCTAAACACCCTCACCACACTTTACTTCTTCCTTGTTGAAGGAGATGAAGAAAAAGGAATTAAAAGCAACAATATTTTTCAAGATAGTAATAGTTCCAGGTTTACCTCTCAGAACACAGATTTTTACACTGTTCACTAGACCCCCTAGACCCCCTACAGCTACTTGGAGGCTCTTGATGGCCATTTCCAGCAGAGAAGCTCACCTTTCATGTGGGAAATCTTTGTCTAAGATATCCTTTGAGGAAAAAATTTCCACTGTCTCTGAAAAAAAATTTTTTTTTAATATTGCTATAGATCAACCCCCAAGCTTCAAACTAGTGACAGCACTTATTCCTATTTTCAACTGTGAAACTTGGGTGTGATAATAACATGGTACACATTCATGATCAACATCCCCCAAAACAATAGTATATTTTGGTTTTGGGCAGTTTCCCATCACAGAAAGAATTTAGCTCTAAGGCAAGTGTTGGTCTGAACCCCGCAGGCCTACAAGGCCTGAACTTACCCAGCTTCAAGACCAAAGGAAAAGCCTGGAGTCAGTGACAGAGACATCAGTGGTTTAATGGATGGGGGATCATACATGTCTGAAGCAAGGTCCTGGAGCAAAACCCCACCATGTGCAGCAGAAGGTGGGCGGGACTTGGCGGAAGTCTTCACTCCTGGTGGGGAGAGAGAGATTACCAGTTATAGGGGGAATTGATGTCACGATGGCTCATCAGTTACCAGGGAAACCACTCAACGCCCCATTGATAAGCTATCAAGGTGGAGATGTTCTGATTTAAAGCTAGAACAATCACTAGCTGGGGCCTGGGGCAAGTGTGTAGGATGGTCAGTCGTGAGTGGGGTGTAGGTGAGGCAGGCACTGGTTGAGCAGGGGATGGACAGAGAGCAAGAGAACAGCCATCTGAGTGGCTCAACCCTACAGCAAGGAAGACAGATGTGGTCAGCACCTAAGAGAATGCTCCATCGCTTCAGATAATGCAGGTCACATACCATTTAAGGAAACTGTGAAAACACAATTCGAGTTAGTCCAGTTCAGCTGTAGGTTGAAAGGAACTGGCAGGGCACAAGAACTATATGGTGGTTACAGAGCAGGGAGGCCCTGGCAGAGGGTGGAGGGATATTGGGAGGAGCATGTTCTTGTCGCCTGTGAGACCAGCAGGCAGGGTCACAGATAGTGAGAAACGGCAGTAATCACTTCACAGCAAAGAACAATCTTCACTTATCTTATTTTCAGCATTGGACTTTTCCTTTACAGTCAAAACTAGTACCTTTGTCAGCGGTATCTTAAAGGAATTGAAAAAATGAGATAAAACCTTCAAGTTTTGAAGACATGTTTAAAGATGACGTTTTTATTAATAGAGCCACAGGTCTTCTACAAAAATATAATTATGCAATTATAACAATATATTGCATATACCAGCTTCTTGTGTATATTTCTAGAGACATTTTAGGCAATGTGTTTTGTTTCTTTTGTCAATTAAATCCCCTCAACTAAATCCCCTCAACCATTTAATTTATTTTTGTGCCATTTCCATTTAGCGTGCGCATTTAGGTAACATATTCACACAGTTCAAAAGTTTTCCAATATGGAAGTACACATGGGGAAAATCTCCCAAGAGTTCTCTGCCTATTCACCTTATCTGCACACTGGCTACCACAGTTAGTAGTTTCCTGGGTTTCTAGTGATTTCTTCAGATCATTTATGCAAATATACATATTTCTTTTGAATTTACACAAATGGTAAGAAGCACATGTACTCTTATAGGTCTTCTTAGTCAGCGTCTGAACTCCAGATAAAAGCAAAGATGAGCTAGGGACAAATCCATCAGGGTTTCAAACTCAAATCAAGTGGCTGAGGGCAGAGGGCAGAAATGGATCCTCCTGAAAGCGTCTTTCCTGCTGTCTTCAGGTCGGCCCTTCCTTGGGTGTTGAGTCATCGAGAGAGACTCAGAGTCCTTGCATTCAGGAATAGCTGGAGGAAAAAACTGAAGCTCTTTCTCTGACAAATTAAAAGCGATCAGCCCTCTGAACGGACAGTGAAGGCTGGATGGAGAGGGAGAGACATTGGGGAAGGACCCTGTAAAAGCTTCTGATGCCAAGCTGACTAGACACATCAGGATCACAACCAAATGATGGGAGCTTCTGACTCCCAGTGAGCAACTTCAGAAACAATCAGATTTATTCCAGTCCAAAGGAAACAAAACCCAGTCCTCCCTCAGTATCCAAGGGGGATTGGTTCCAGAATCCACCTCAGACGCCAGAATTCTCAGATGCTCGAGTCCCTTCCATAAAACATTGTCCTATTTGCATATAACCTACATGCATTCTCCCCGTATACTTTAAATCATCTCTAGCTAACTTAAATACTTAAAACAATGTAAATGTTAGGTCAATAGCTGTAAATACAATGTAAGTGCTATGTAAATAATTGCTGGGCACACAGCAAACTCAAGGTTTGCTTTTTGGAACATTCTGGAATTTAGCTTTTAAATATTTTCCAACCTGGATTGGTTGAATCCCCAAATGAAGAACCCACAGACAGGGAGGGGCTGACTGTAATTATAAACAGTTAAAACTTAATGAGTTAAAAGTTAATACTTATCAATTGTTTCCTAAATTATGTATCCTACTCAAATGTAATGTGTAAGATACAGTGAGAAACAAGTGTCTAAATTATGTATTCTTTTTAGATATTGTGCCTTTTATATGCATATTTGTTTTTATAAAGTACTTTCATTTTAGAGCTGTATCACAGTATAAAGCCAGTGCAGGGGCCCACGTCTCCTGCCAGAGCTGAGCACAGGCTCTGGGCAGCACTAGTCTATTTCAGTCACAGACACTATCAACACGCCAGGCACTGTGTTGATGCTGGAGGAGCAATATAACAGGACATGGATGGACTAGGGAGACAGTGTTCTCAGCAGACTGCGGTAAGCACAGCCGTAAGGATACAAATCCATCCTGGATGTTCAGCCTTGGGCAGGTGTGGCTACCTGCAGGGAAGTAACACCTTCCAAAGTGTTAGTCTTACACATCCCAACCCGCCAGAGTGATAACAAATGCCACAAAAATAAGGAACCATTTTTTAAATCTTGCACAGTTTTTTCAAATGACTCATCATGCAGCTGACACTTGAGTGTCTACCTACCAGTTTGGAATGTCAGCGAGGAATGAGCTTTCTGTTTGAAGTGATGAAAAATGTTTCGGAAATGGATAGTGGTGGTGGTTGCACAACAATGTGAAAGTAATGCCACTGAACTGTATACTTAAAAATGGTTAAAATGGCAAATCTTATGTTGTACATATTTTATCAGAATAAAAAATAATCAAATGATGGTAGGGGAAGTTTTTCTTGGGAGCGGGTATTTTTAATGTCCTTGTTTAACCATCTTAATTACAGTCCTTAGTTTCGTTGTCTGAGGTTTTTTACATTTGATTGGTCTAGAAAATCCAAAAGCCTGGAGGCTCCTTTCATTATACACCAGTGAGAAAGTAATCAACACCAAGACTGGTTATTTCGTACAATCCAAAAAATCACTTATTTTTTAAAAGACAAACTTTTACCCATAACACTTTTCTTTTCTGTCACCTCTATTTCTTTGGCAGTGAACTGCCCTCCTCCCCCAAAATGATCACACTTTTAATAGAAGTAAGAACAGTAGGTAACAGGCCAATTCCATATTTCTAAGTTGTTTTTCTGCAACTAGTTGTTTTTGCCCTATCGTTTAAAAGACTTCATCTAAATTACATAGCAATACAAAGACCAGTTGTTCGGTCATGCCTTTGCTTTCATAATTTGGTGAAACTGAATGAAGTCCTCTGGATTGCACAGCAGAATCTGTAAAATAATAATGAAGCCCCGCTGTTTTCCCTGGAGACAACTGTGGTCATTGAAGGGCATCAAATCTTTTAAGTCGCTGTCATTGACACTCACTAATAGAAATATAAAATTCCTGTAACTCACAAATTGAACTTTAAAAAAGTTCAGTACCACCCAAATAAGCACATGTATGCTGCTTAGTGTTCTCTAATCTTTCACGTTTTTTTTTCAAAAGGAAACCAAGTGATACTTATTCTGATGATCAAGGTTTATTGTAATCTTTTGTATTTTATTTGCTTTACAACTGCCCTGTTGATTGAACAATTTTGACTTAAACATTAATTTCAAACTGATCCAGTTTTTTGAATCCAATGATCACATTCACAACTTCCTCCAGGCGGAGGGGCTTAAGTGACAGAGACAGAGCACATGCTTAGCATACACAAGGTCCTGGGTTCAAGTTCCAGTACCTCCTCTAGAAATAAATAAACAAGTAAACCTAATTAGCCTCCCCCCAAAAATAAAAATAAATTAAAATTAAAAAAAAAAAGCAATGTTTAAAAAAAGAGAGAGAGAGACCTACTCTAGGGAAGACTGTACAAAGTTTGTCATCACCATTCTCTGGTCCCTTTTCTGCTCTTTGTCCCTGCCCTCTCCCCCTCCAGCTTACGTGTCTCCTGGCTGATCCCTATCGTAACAAACTGCCATAGGGATCCTGATAAGCATCTTAAGCTCAATGTTCTCATGCCGTAGACCTGTCACTCAAACAGCTAAGCCCTGGTAGAGCCTGCAACAGAACCTAGGGCTCTTTCCTACATCTTACCTGTTCTGCAACAGGCCACTCCTGCCAGCAATGCTCAGTGCTTTATAATCTGCAGTGTCAGGCCTCTAAAAGCAAGCAAACTGACAAAAAACATTGTTCTAAAGGCCATGTTGGGGATTTAGGCTAACGTAATGGCCCTCATTCACTCAAAGTGTCACACGTTACACATCTTTCTTGGGGTTCTCTGAATTTCAGCCAGGGCCTTCTGGCATCTAGTACCTCAACAACCCAGCCACCCCCAAAATAAGAATGGTGGAAATTTATATGTTCTGGCAGGCTCATTAGAAAATTATTTTGTGGGAAGCCAGTGGATTTTTGGTGTCTGCTCAATTTTCAACATTATGCCACATAAGTCATCATCTACTCACAATGCTGGAATATAAGTAAATAGTACCTAAAAAAAATCAGAAGTTTCACTTCTAAAATACTACAAGATGATTTACAGTTAACCTCAGAAAAAAATTAGAAGTCTCAGTCCCTTGTACGAGAGTTCTGATCTTTGTCTTAACTCTTTAATTTATAAAACACTCAGGCCTTGTATTCATTTTGGAATACCGTATGATTATGCTAAACCACACAATAATTTCCAAGTTTCCTATATCACACAGGTGGCATTTTATGTTATTATATTACTCCACATGGTTCAACACTTTGTAAGTAAGTGAAACTATGGAAGGTTAACATATGCCAAAATTATGCCCAATGTCAGGCAGTATCATATGTGAGAAACACTGGAAAAACTCATCCGTAGGAGCAGTTAGCAGTGGAGTGCACACTTACTTTGGGTCTGCCGTAATTCTAAGTGCTTTATGTGTCTATTAGGTCAACTAGATAGAGTAGACATTACTATCCCCAATTCACACGTAAGGAAATTGGGGCTCAGGGCTTACACAATTTGCTCAAGGCTACAGAGCTAGCAAACTCAAGAGAACCAGATCTCTTTCACATGAAAGCTTGTTCCTAACTACTGTAATATCCCCTAGCCCAGGGCATTTGGGCATTAGTTTTGAGTTTAAAGTAAAAAGCTTGAGAGAATCAGGAAACTGCTACCTCTTGTAGCTTTTGAGTCACGTCTAGAGTCAAGTCCCAGCGTGGGAAGGCCCAGCTCCAGGTGTCCTCCCAAGGCACTGGATAGACAGATGTTCCCTAGGGCCTCAGGCACTGCTGAGCACTTAGTCAACAGCACCCTCTCCTCCTCCCAGAAAGAAGACACCAGAAATATTCAGGGAGAACCTGTTATTGATTGAAGGGGGAATACTATACGTAGGGTATAGTTGGATAGGTATTTCTTAAGATTCTATAGTCCTAAGTAAGAAGATAAAGAATAGAATCTAAAGGAAATGCTTAATAAGCTGAATTTGTGATTCATTTTAATTAAGCCACTGTCGTTTCATTTTATGATCTATTCAAAGTGGGGGCATTGATGGCTTTAAAAGTGGTTAAACTTTTCAGTTTCTGAGGATTGGGGCTGACATAAATATGTTCATTTTTCAGTATCAATTCTGCTTGCTGTATGATAAAAACGGAACCTGTGTCTATTTTTGGACACTTCATTGTAAAATCTGCACCCTGCATATGCCACTGAACAACTAAGTGTTGAGGTCCGTCTGGAGATGACGGGCTACTCTCCCTGATGACCTGTGTACCTGAAATGATTCATGATGGTTTATTCAGTACCTCTGGCCTGAGGCTGGAAGGGCTGCTTGAAAGGCAGCTTTGGCAGCCTTTGCAAGCTGTGTGTGGATGAGAAGGTGCGTGTATGCAGGAGTTCTGGTATCACTTTCTCATTTTCAAAGCTTGCGCATCCTCAAGAGACCTTGTCAAGGTCAAAAGCACAATGAGCGAACCAGGGGAAACCCCAGAGAAAGCCAAGATCTGAAAATAACAGCTGGCTCTCCAGGGCCGGGCAGCCCTGCTGACTTGGCAGGCTAGGAATATCTCGGTGCTCTCAGGAAGGCAGTAAAGTCCTTGGAGGCGGGAGGAGGGAAGCAAAAGGGCAAGGCAAGGCAGGAGCCAAGAGACGGGAGCCTGTAAAACCAGGCACAGCCGAAAGTGGAGGGCGGGGTGGGGAGAGGCGCACAGAAGGAGGTATAAGGGAATAAAGAAATAAGTAAGTATCCGGTTCTTCAGAAAATAAATATAACCTTGGATACACTTCTAACATTCAAGATTTGAGGACTATATTTCAAAATCTGGAGTTTTTTTTTTCTTCCAAAGCATTCACTAAAAACACTTTTCTGATGTCTAGCCTTTGTTTGAAAATAAAATACATACATGTTGCTTGAAACACTCTAGAATAGTATATCGTAGGTGTGTATCTGAATGGAAGCCAGAGGTGGGAGGACATTCTAAGTTCTTTGGCCAGAAGAGTACAATGAAGGCTACCCATGTTGCTGGGTAGTCTTCCCGGGAATATAATACAGACTTCATGTGTTAGATAGCTCAGCTGGAAAGAGGTCAGTTTACCTAGCTTGAACTTTTTGCTTTGCATTGATGAAACAGTCACAGTTCTCTGTCATTTCACTTGCTTCTACATTTTTGACATTTAATGAGGAAGAAAAATAGATTTTATGATGATCTATCAGTCATTTATGATGAAGTCATCAGATGACTATGGAGTCTGATAGCCAGTATTTCTCATCGATTATGATACACACCCTTCCTTTTCCCAGCAGTTCAAAAGCCACGACTACCTTGTAGATGCCCTCTAGGTACCAGAGGTAGCTTTCCACGTGGTTCAAGGGCGGTCACTGTTCAACAACACAGAGAAGCTTGTCACCAGTGCTACTTTGTCAGGCACCCTGTGTAGGCAGTGTATTACGTATTTTAAAAATTCCCAAAGCGTTATTAACAGCTCTTTTCTTTTCCCTTTCTAATTATAGCAGAAAATGGCCCCCGTCTCCTCGTGGAAGCAGAACAAGCCAAGGTGTTCTCACATAGAGGTGGCAATGTTACACTGCCATGTAAATTTTACCGAGACCCTACTGCGTTAGCCTCAGGAACCCACAAAATCCGAATTAAGTGGACCAAGCTAACTTCAGATTACCTCAAGGAAGTGGACGTTTTTGTTTCCATGGGATACCACAAGAAAACCTATGGAGGCTACCAGGGCAGAGTGTTTCTGAAAGGAGGCAGTGACAACGATGCTTCTCTGGTGATCACAGAACTTACCCTGGAGGACTATGGGAGATATAAGTGTGAGGTGATTGAAGGATTAGAAGATGACACCGCTGTGGTAGCATTAGATTTACAAGGTAAGTATCCATACATCATGTTAAACTTTGATAATTAATCATTGCTTTTTTTTTTCCATGACAAGGAATGTCTAGTGGTTACCACAGGACTGATATGAGAAACCAAAAGTCCACATATAGCATGTTTTTCTGTTCTTTTCTATTTTGCAGTTTGTCTACCATTCCAGCTCTCATATTTGAAATGTATACACAGTGGTTATATGCAAAACTGAAGCTATTTGCAAGTAGGAGAAACGTGCAGTGGAACTGAATTACAATATTCAGAAAGTGCTTTATGCCATTCAAAATTTAAATCTCATTACACAGTTATTGAGAAATTCAGAGTGGAGGCTTTTTTATTACACTTCTAAAATTATCGCAGTTTCAAAATAAATGGCAAGTTTTGTGAAGGACAACTGCTCACTAAAATACATTTAACTGTATTCTGTAAAGTAACTGTGAAAACTTAAAAAAAAAAAGTCACCTCTAGATTTATTTAAATATTCTTATGGAGAAGTAATTTTTTTAATAGTCCAGAGTCTCTTAGACATTGAGTACCAAATGTTCATTTCAGGGGGAATTTTCTTAAATATGTAATATATTCAGTAGGTTCAAAGACCAAAACGTATACAGCTAAACAATAAAACATAGCTGTGCCATCCTGTCTCCTCTCTGCCCAACACCCACCTCTATGCCTTGCTAGCAGGAAAACTCTTCTCCTTAGTTCCCCATGTATCTCAAGATATTTTATATCTTATATTCACAAATTTCAGTGTTTCTTTACACTGAAGGGTGCATTTTGGCTGCATTGACAAAATGCTTTTCTTCCTTATGTGCGTAAACTATCAGTGTGTGTTTGCTAGAAACTCCTTTCACATTCCAGCGCAGATTTGTGGCTTTTGGAAAAATATATGTTTGATCCACTATCACATACCTGAAGATCTGACCTTCTGAATCCCACAGAGTACCATCACATGTATGCACGTTTATTATACGTATCTGATACCTTGCACAGTGTTGTAAAGTGCATTTCCGTGACCTTCTCTTGTCGCTCTTGGTTGTAGTTCTTGGCTCCTGATTGCATGCCACCTTGTCCTTTCAGTTTTTATTGATTCACTTTAATATCCATGAACATTGGTATTATTCAGGATGAAAGAAGCAGTTGGCTTAGAGAAGACAATCATCAAATATTAACTGCAGGTCAGTTTATTTTATCAAAGGGGCATCAGGCCATCAGGCAAAGGACAGAGCCTTGAACTAGTACTAACAAGATGCTTACATTAGTCCCAACTTTGCCAGAGTAAGTTTTGAAACCAGAGCAAGTTACTTATCCTTATTGTACTTTGGCGTCCTCATCTATGAATGAACTATATTATCTGCTAAGTTATGTTTTCTTCTAAAAGTCTATGTTTATATACCACAGTACTTCATAACCTTAAGTAATTTACATGCCATATTTATTATCTCCCTACATTTATTTTAAAATAAATTTTAAATAAATAGAAACCAGTATAACTTGCCAGAAATAGAAGGAAACCATAAAAATAAATATAATGAACACAAGATATTTCTAAATTATAACTGAATACCTGCTTCAAGTATGGCTTTGAGCATGAACCCTGCTCTCCCTTTGTTTGAAAAGAAGATTCAGCACGTGTTAAGAGGACAATACACTGGAGGGTCAAAGGAGATGTCCTTTAAGGTACAATTAGAGATGCTGAGGGAACTGTAAGAGGAGGGATTTTTCCTGCCTAGGCCTTGCACTCTCCCAAATCTCCATGTTTTCCATTCTTTTGGAACACTTCTCTACCACATAATACATATGCATGTGACTTAAGTCAATATGTCCAAGAAACCAATGTAATTGATAAATATTCTTTACAAGTGCTGTTTTGGTGCCACGAGACACAAAAAAATTCCAACTCTTGGTTCCTTTTATTCAGCAATCTTACAGTCTATTAAAGATTCTAAGAGACTTTCAAAAGTAAAAACTTTAAAATAAGGTAGAATTTGGTAAACTAACTAGGTACAAACAAATTGCTCTAATCAAATGCACTATTTATTTTGCTCACTTTCAGTAATCCTCCCTTGACAGATGAGACTTAGAGAAAGCTCCCTGTCTAAGGTAACACGGCTAGGAGTAAGGGGTAGAGTAGAGCTGGAATTGGATACCAAGGGCACTGATGAAGCCTATGCTTTTGTCTGCTAGGATCTGGGGAGGATGCAGGAAAGAGAACATTTCTGTTGCGGGGTGGGGGGGATGGAGGTCGCAGAAAGGCAGCGATGTTTGGCAGCTTCAGTTCTTCTGTTTTCTAAGGATTCTTAAGGGCCCCAAAGTTACTTGGGAGATGACCTAGGAACTGTCCTTTGGCCATACTGCATTAAATGTGCCTATGGCAGCTGTTAAATTTCCCTCACTGCAGAGGGTGTTTTTCCATCTCTCTTGTGTACTGTGGAAGGGGTGGAAATAGTCATTAACCAGAGGATCTGTCCTGAAATAACTGACATTTTCACATTTTACATTATATACATGAATCCATTTCTGAACAACTGAAGAAAATATAATCCTTCAAGAATAAGATTAAATATCAGCTCTACCCTGAGCACCCCACCTCCCCCCAGTTTTAATGTTTTCAAGAGCACTATATACAGATTTCCATTATAGCTCTATTCACCTTTTGTTTTGTAAATATTTGCACACTCATCTGACTTCATCTGCTAAACAGGATCTACTTGAAGGCAGTCAAGTGCCAAAAACAAAGTTGATACTCAGTAAATAGTTTATCGGTGACTGATACATTGGGTTTATATTTTCAAATACAAAAAAGTGTGCATGCAGTGGAGGGGCTGTGGAAAGCACGCCAAAAGAAGAGATAATTGATTTTGGTCATGAAAGGTGAACCTGGTTCTTTCAAAGGGTAAAGAGCACGACAAAGCAGGAAAGAGGACACCACAGGTATGAGGGAGAAACTCTTCCAAGGCCAAAACGTGAATCACAGATGCCACAGACAGCATCCAGCTTGACTGGTTTAAGGCTCAGCTTGGCAATAGGGTATGATAAAAAATTTTTACCTTTTTACTATAACCAATTTCAAACATTTCAAAAAGTACAAAGATTAGTATAATGATTCCCCAAAAGCATCACCCAGCTTCAAAAAATGTCATGATATAGCCAATCTCATTTTATTTTGCTTTATTTACTCCTACTCCCACTGTAATTTTCAAGAAAAACTCAGGACATCATGTTATCTATATATACTTCAATATGAGGTAAAAAATCGTGTTTTATTTTGGGGGGGAGGTAATAAGGTATATTTATTTATTTATTTTAAATGGAGGTACTGTACTGGGGATTGAACCAGGACCTCATGCATGCTAAGCATGCACTCTGTCACTGAGCTATACCCTTCCCCAAGAAGTAATATTTTAAAATAAAGTTACAAAAAAATTTTTAAGATAGCCACAGTACTATTACAGAATAAAATCTGAGGAACCTTGGTTGCCAACCTGAGGATGGACATTGTGAGGAACTTGACAATTTCCACATAGTCTGGGGTAGATGTTCCAGGTGCAGCAATTACATACATAAGAGGTGAAGGCTATGGTAAACCACATGAAGCAAGAGATACTTTGTGGTCACCATTTATTAGCTTTTATTCCAGGTTCTGACCTTTGCAATTACATCCTTACATGTGACCATCTACCAATCGGGCAAGCAAGCTGCACTCCAGCTTCTTGTTGATCTTCTAAGATGCATAAATAAGACCAGGGAAGCATATCATTTTAAATGTCATGATTAAGCTGCCTTTCCAACTGTAATTGTACAATGTCTTTAATCATATTGGCCCTTTAATACCAGATTAGATGCTATGTCCTTCAAAGAATTTTTCCAATTAGGAAAAAATCCTTCTTCTTCAAGATGTCCAAACTGTATGGTTTGTATTTTAAAGATTTTATTCTATCTTGGATTCAGATTTATATATGATATATATATCAAGTCATAGACTCTTTGCAGGAAGAGGCCACACCCCAAACTCAAGGTATCCTACAGTGCTGAGCACAATGCCTTGCTCTTAGTTGTGATTTTTCTTTCAATTTTTAAAAAATCAAATTTTATTTTCCATGAATAAAAGAACAAAAACAATTTATTTGGGAAGTCAAGTAAGTAAAATCCTTTAATAAAAATTAAAAAACCCAGTTACTAGTGTAACAACTCTGACAGTTAATAATAAAGCTATAGTTCCACACATGTAGAGGTCTCCTGCTTCTCTGTAATTTGCTCTTGCCCATTAATCTTTTCGCCTTGTTTCTTTCCCTGTAAGATAAACCTGCAGAACAGTTTCATTATAAATCAAAAAAAAAAAAAAAGTTCATTCTACAGGCAAAATTCTAAAAAGACAATTTCTTCAAAATTCTAAAAAGCTAGTCTCTTCATAGAGAATTATGGTAAGTGTAATTTCTAACAAAAATTTCTCTGGAATAAACTTTTTAAAACATGCTTTACTCAAAGCCACTGTGGCTCTGTGTTCCCGCATTAAAATGTCTGATTATAGAGACTAACTAAATAAAACTTGCTAGAAGGGTAGATAGAGACTCACAATGAGGGAAGACCTCACATGTTCTACAGCAACACTCATTCGTTCATTCACTCTCCTATGCTGAGGATACAGTGGAGACGAAGACAGGCAAGGGCTGTGCCATCATGGAGTTAAGTGTTTATCTTAGTTGTGATTTAAGATCTATTTTTCAAATCACAGTGATTAAAAAAAAAAAAACTAAGTCCTTTTGAAAGACTGACCCATGTGTAAGTGGGAATTAGTTGTGGAAATACAATTTTTTTCACATAGAATCCTGGATAGGGTAAAGCCCTCTGATTACTACCAGCCACTCACACTGCTAGAAACAGCACCCAGCAAGAGACAAGCCTGATATGAATGTAACACAGAGAGTATCATTAGACATGCTTAATTAGCCTGGGCTACAGAATTCATCTGAGCAATCAACACCTACTTAGATAACGATATGAAAAACGTGGTATTTGTGCTTCCCACCTTCCATTGTATTGGACTTCCATTGATGAAAATTGGGCCAAATCCACAAAACCATAGTCTGAGAACTTTCAGAAATGGAAAACTAATTTCAGATGTGTACATAGCGCTTCTAGGCACTCTGAGAGGCACTGAGGGAGGTAAAATTGTGTTGCATGGTCTTTACCTTTTTATTACCAAAAATACTTACTTTACGGAGTTACTGAAATTTCCTTTACTTTTTACATGTACCATGGCATGAAAACTTTTCATATGTCCAACAAGTTGATATTTGCCAACAACTAGGATGAATGGAACTGTGCAATTCCATCTTAAAGAATGTGTTTTTAAAACATATTTCAATTGACTAAACTACTCACATCATGTGATATTATTCTTTTCCATGTGTTGTATCATCCTTATTAATCCCCTTTGTAGTGATGCATACCAGCCCTTCATGGAAAAGTAAAGAGCTTCTGATTACATACTTTGATATCTAAGTATAAAATTATCATACTTGGAAAGTAATCATACACCCTTCCTTCTCACAAATGAAAATTAAACTTTTCTTATTTTTGCGATGCCAGATGAAAGCAATCACCATTTGCTCCATAACTCAACTGTAGGAATTGCACATTCTTCCATAAAGCCAAGAAGGTTTCTGCAATTATAGTCTTAGCTGTTGAAATCTTAACTAGCTGGAAGTAAAATAAGTAAATAAATAAAATACTAACAAACATGTAGTTCCAGAAATGACCTCACTTGTACAAAACATGTGATTGTTGAAATGTGTGCACTAAATGTGTACAATACAGTGAAACTTTTAAATGTTGGTGAAGACATAGAAGTCGACTTTAATTTACTTGGAATGTGTTCTTTCTAGCAGCATCAAACATTAATTAAAATCTGCTAAGTAAATCCTTGGAGTTACTATAATAATAAGTTGACCATTTATTCTTACAATTGAAAAATAGTAAAATTTTAATATAGGATTTCACTTTGACTTTGCCTGAAATTATGTTAAATTTAAAAGGAACTCAAAAATATATTACACTGGATTTGGAACTGAATCAAACATAATTCAATGGTTAATCAAGGACAAATTACTAAAGAAAAAATTTTCCGAGTGCTTATGGGAGTCTACCAAATGCAGTCTGGTGAATTTGCACTGGGAGACTGTCTAGGTCTTTAAAATTATTAAGTTAAAATATCCTACATTCTCCACTGTTACCATCTTAAGCCATTTGGAAAATGGAATTCCACCTAAATGGTTGAATTCAGGTTTAGATACTTTGATATTTTCTCTCACTTAAGGTCTAGCTGCCAAGGAAATCTCTACTGGGTAAATTAGATATTTTCCTTTTTAATCAGCATTCCTGGGATTGCTGAGGGAAGAGGACAGCAGGTGTGAGGGGCAGGGTAACTACAGCAGCTCCTTCCAGCGCAGACTCTGCTCTTCTCTGAATGCCTGGGCACAGCCCTTCTTAGAAGGAGTGGGCTTCCCCCATCCCCATCCTCCCATCACTGCAGGGGGCAAAGGCAAACCACAGGGGCTTTTCCTTCTTCCACTGGCTCCAATTCAGCTTACAGATCCCTCAGCCAAGAACCTGAGGAGGCAAGATGAGATCAGGAAGCCTTCCTGGATCTCGGCCTCTAGTGGATGGTGCCAGCTGGACTGCCCCGGAGGGACAAACGTGTCCTGCAGAGGCCTTCAGTGGACGCGACTTGATTTAGGCTATTGAAATGTCCTCTTGAAGGGTCTTCCAGGACAAGTTATAAAAGAAAACATTTCCTGTGTACTGGTTACACTACCAGTGAATTGTGCATTCATCTTGAATAGGGTCTGCACTCACAAAATAGCACATTTGGTATAATCCACCAAATTACTGTGTCAGTTGGACAGTTTTTTACATTCTACATGCTAAAATATTAATTACATCTAATTATTTTAAAAAAATTCAAGGCAAAGCTTTGAATAACCAGTCAAAATTAATTATCTTAGCAACTATGGGAGAGCCATTTTGATACAGTGGTCCTTCATAAAGTCTAACACTTTGCTTTCTTACCATGCAATCCTTCTCCTTTAATGAAATTGTGCAGAAAGTTGTAAGATAGCTCAATCACCTCCCATGATTATTTGACAGAAAGAAATGCTTTTGGAAAGCCAGTACATCTTCCCAGGCAAAGCCAAGTGCCAAGTCACAGTGTTTACATTTCCTAAAGGTTTTTGTCCTCTAAAATATTTAATTCTTTGGCATTAACTTAATCAGAGGATGTCTATTTTGTTCCTACCTTGTATAGGACAAGCTTCTGAAAGTCCCCCCTCTCCATTTGCAAAATAAAATGTTTTTAAAAGCTTAGTTTCAGTTTGCAATACATAAATATGGAAGCTGAAAAATGTAATGCAAATATTTTAAAAAGAAAGTCATTATTCTAGTCACACTGTTCACAGGCAGAAAAAAGTAAGGCAAAGAGCTATACTAAAAGTAGAAACAGATAAGAGAGCCATGATGCTTCTTGTGGAGGGGCCTCACTATACAAAACTGTCTTATTAACAAGAAATAAGACTGCTTTATTAGGTTTTTGTTAGATATACAAAAGGTAAATCCTCAGGGAGGGCTATCTGGAAACTATAATCTTCAGATGAATCATTTAAGAAAGGAGAATTGTGAGGCTTGAGTTGAACTCTTAGCAAAAGAGGTAAATCACCAAGTTATCAGACCAATCAGCTAACTGTGAGACGCTCAGAGCTGAGAAGCTGTTAGGAGCAAAATGGGACCAGGAGAAAATATTGCAAGTTGAACAAAAACTGCCCCTTCTTCTGATGGAGATTCTACTATGTTTTTTCCCAAGTCAAGTGGGACTTGCTCATAGTTCTTACTTCTTGTGCCACTAACGATTCCTTGCCTTCCTTTCTGGACAGGTGTGGTATTCCCTTATTTTCCACGACTCGGGCGCTACAATCTCAATTTTCATGAGGCACAGCAAGCTTGTCTGGACCAGGATGCTGTAATTGCCTCCTTCGACCAACTGTACGATGCCTGGCGGAGTGGGCTGGACTGGTGCAACGCTGGCTGGCTCAGTGATGGGTCTGTGCAGTATCCCATCACGAAACCAAGAGAGCCCTGCGGAGGCCAGAACACAGTGCCTGGTGTCAGGAACTACGGGTTTTGGGACAAAGATAAAAGCAGATACGATGTTTTCTGTTTTACATCCAACTTCAATGGTAAGATATTAACCATACTGCCTTGTTTCCTATCCCAGAGACTAATACGTACTCTGATACATTAAACTTTTAATCTTATCTACTTAAAAAAAAAAGGAAAAAGCTTTGAAGTATCGCTTCAGATATAAAAAGTTCTTTAATGTCCTGATTTTTAAAAATTCACAGACGTCAAGCATAAGTACATGTTTCCATTATTCTTTGCTTTTATTGCATCCAACTGTTATGATGAAATAGTTTAACTGTCATGTTGTATGGAGTCTTTTTTCTTACTGCCAAAGATGCTGCTGCCACTCTGTGCTTCCACGGGCATAGATCTCTCCATGACGTAAGGGCGGCTTCTGTGTTATGCTCTCCTCTTCTCTAAATTACACTGTCAATTTATTCACAGATGATCAGCAAGGCTTAGGATAAAGAGAGCTTTATCTCTCTGATAAAGAGAAAGCTCAGGATAAAGAGAACTTGGCAAGAAAATTAAGTAGAAATAATGCTGGAGGTAAGAACAGAAGTGAGAGATCCAGGCTGCATCAGTGTTGATGATGGATTCATTGAATTCGGCACAAGTCCCCACCCTGTCTTGCTCCATCTAGAACCAGGGACGTAACACATGGGGCCCAGTGCAAAATGCGAATGTGGACACCCTGTTCAAAACTTAAGAATTTTAAGATGATAACAGTAGAGAATTAAACCAAGCATGGGGCTCTGTGTAACTATACAGGTCACAAACCCATGAGGCAAGCCCTGGCCCCGATATTTTATATATTAGGTTCCTGGCAAGATGCTTTGGGGAAAACAGCAGAGGATCAGGGATCAACACTTTCTATAAAGGGTCAGAGAGTAAATATTTTTGGCTTTGTGGGCCATATGGTCTCTGTTGCAACTACTTGATGCAGCTCTGTAGGTTACAACACAAAAACAGCCATGAACAATATTAAACAGATGGGTGTGGCTGTGTTCCATCTAATAAAACCTCATTTGACTTGTGCACTGTAGTTTGCCTGGCCTCGGGCATAGATGATACAACTAACCCTCTATTAATGTTCCAGTGGCCTCTATCCTTCCTCCAAATCACATCCTCTTAGTCTAGAAAGAATTGGCAAGCATTAATTTAGACTTCAATAATCTATGTTTAATAAAGGCCAGGGGGATGTCACATTACAATGTGTAATCAGACAAGAGAGTCTGATTTTATTCTACCTGAAACTAAAAGTCTGAAAAAGATCTTCAATCAGTGGGTATCACTTTAGTTAGTTGATGTCATACTTTATACACTTTTTGCATGTTTAATACAAATTGAAGGAATCCCAGTAATTAACACTATTCAGTATTGGCTGAGACTAACTTGCTCTTTCTTGTGAGATCAAGAAATGGTTAGGTGTCAGGGCTCCCACGGAGGGAAGCTGGAAAATAAACAACTCCATCCTCTCTGCTAGTGAGTGAAAGACTGGGTTCGCATTCTGAGTCCGTATAATTTATGGCAAGTGACTTCCTGTATGTTTTGCATTTTCATACTGTAGTCTTTGAATAAGAATAATGTCTTATTGATACCTGTAATGAAAAGGACTTGAGGGC
The DNA here is from genome assembly GCF_009834535.1 of Camelus ferus. Taxonomy (NCBI): domain Eukaryota; kingdom Metazoa; phylum Chordata; class Mammalia; order Artiodactyla; family Camelidae; genus Camelus; species Camelus ferus. Next base: position 55,796,675 of record NC_045698.1, on the reverse strand, counting down.
TTTTGATTTTTTTTAAATGGACTTTTCTGTCAGGAATGTTTTTTGATCCTTTCACATTCAAATTGTGCCTCTCCAGAAACTTGCGCTGGGGTTCAGTCTCGCTACAGCTAGAATTTAAATAGCTCTTGCTTTCAACATGGGATTCTGTCTTCTCTAGTGCCACAGAAGGGCCCTGTTAGTCACTCATTAGTGAGCAGAAACCGCATCTGTCCTTCCCCTTTTCTTTTCTACAGCTCTGAAAGGGCACGTCTGAACACATATTAAGGGGCCAGGAAAAAATCTAATTTAATGGCGCACGACCTAGGGGGCACTACATTTAATTGACCATCCTATGTTTCAAGACCTTTACAGACAATGCCCTACATCTCCCTTCACTGAGAACACTTCCGTCTGAGGCTCCACGCATCCCCCCAAGCTCCCCTGCAGACGGGGCCACTAACCCTCCCTCTCCCTCTCCCCGCAGGCCGCTTCTACTACCTGATCCACCCCACCAAGCTGACCTACGACGAAGCGGTGCAGGCCTGTCTCAGTGATGGTGCTCAGATCGCCAAAGTGGGCCAGATATTCGCTGCCTGGAAACTCCTGGGATACGACCGCTGCGATGCAGGCTGGTTGGCAGACGGCAGTGTCCGCTACCCCATCTCCAGGCCAAGAAGGCGCTGCAGTCCCACCGAGGCGGCCGTGCGCTTCGTGGGCTTCCCAGACAAAAAGCATAAGCTGTACGGTGTCTACTGCTTCAGAGCATACAATTGAGCGTGCCCCCCGAGCGCGGCGGGTTTAGTCATTAAGAACATGTGAAAGGTTTTTTTTTCCAATATGAACTCATGCAAGTTACCAAAACTGTGATAACCCTTTTTTACTTACTGTAAAGAGTCATTTTCATAAAGATCAATTCATTAATTTGTTTTTGTAAAGCTATCATTCAATATATATTATAAAGTAATATAATTTTAAGGGAAGCACGACATAAGGGGGCTTTAGAGCCAAACTGTTTAGGCTATGTCATCCCAACGAAGTATCCTTTCACGATCGGGGCATGCAATAGCTTGACCATTGCTAGGATTAAATTAAGGAAAGTAAAGCTACTCAGAGCAGCAGCTGCCACAAGCACAAATTTTACACATTTGTACAATTTTGAAATGCACTACGATGAACAGATTAGAGCAACAGGTTTGAAATACAGGCTTCTTTACCTGAACTGAGATTCCGAGAGGTTGCACAAAACTCAGTTTCACAAGGGAACAATCTCATTTTTCTAAAAGTTAGTATTTCAAGTCTCCAACAGACAGAGTATTTTACTCTTTAAAATCCTGCCTTTTTGACCAAAAAAAAAAAAAAAAATCATATGGACTCCAATGCGTTATGACAAGCACAGTTAAAACCCCTTAATAATCCCATTTATATGAAATATGACACTAAAATGAGCAGATAATATTTAACCAGACTCCCACCTTCTTCTAATTAAAATTACACATGCCTGAGAGAAATTGTTTTCTTTTGAGTAGCTTTACTGAGTTATATTTAAATTCTAAGGGCCATTTGCTAAGCAGCATTTAGCATCTACTCAGGGCAGTTATATAGATAAACTGCTGGACAGAAAAATTGTAAAATTTAGCAGCTTGATTTTATGTTAGCCTATGAAATGTTATTGTCCTATAAAAATAACTTTAAAATATTTAATATTTCCTTCTTATATACATTACATGAAAAAAATTTAAATCATAAAAGGAATAAACAACTATATTTGCCTAACCAAGAAATAAGAACCCAACTTTTCAAATTCTTGTTATTACTATTTGTATAGACTCTAGAAAGCCCAACTGGTGCCTGTGTTTGGAGAAAAAAGTCAACAAAGTAGTTTTAAACCTTTGTCCATATAGAAAATCTGGTCAGTGATGTCATGTTCCTTGCTGATCATCACTATGCTTAAATGAAATGCTGAAGCTGTCATCAAAGAGTTTACACCAAAATCTTCAGGGCTTTAAATGAAAGGGTAAGATCAGCTTCAGAAAAACAACTTTCCCCATTAGCAGCTCCAAACTTAAACAAGGCTCGGTTTTCCTATATTTTTATGACTGTTGAGACCCCACAGGGACCAATATTTGTATTCAAATCACATTTCACAGTTTCCCATTGTTTCACAATGAGTTCTAATAAATGGGATTTAGTATAATAATCCAAGTATGACATAGCCGGTATGCTTTCATGAATGTTTTTATGTAGATTTTCCTACCATGAACATAAGTAAATAAATCTTTTTCCTGAATTGATTGTTGTTGCATTCAAAGCTCTGTAATAATTCTAATAAATTTACTCTATAAATGTAGAGTTATGTGTGTGGAAGGTATAGAACAACTGGAAGTCCATGAAATCATAACTATATCCATACATTACCTAGACAGAATATTGTAAATAAAAGTAGATCATTTCTTTTATCAAAAGCATATCTGAAATTTTCAGATGCTTTAATACTAAAAGATGACAATGTATGCACGCACATTTTTACATCAGGTTGGACATGAGAATTGTACAAAAACGTAAATCCAAAGAGATTGTTAGGTTTAACTCAAGCACTGCTGATACAAATAGAACTCAAACTTCTAAATTAAAAATACCTAAATGGTCTAGGATAAGACGAATATATTATTTAAAGAATACTATCTCCAAAACAGTGACTCTAGTACCTCAAATATGGGGGGTAGCTCATTGGAGGAAGCCCATACTTGAATGATTATTACCCACGTTACAAGAATTTTAGTGGAACTGCAAGTGGGAACAAATTTCTATTGAAGCAGATCTATAATTTTCAGTTATTGCTGTAGAACTTTACCTTTATAATGTTAAGCATAGTAGCATTTCTTAACTTTTGAATACTTACTAGTACAGGAATTGGTGCTGATCAAAATCTCTGGAGTGACTGTTAGCTGATTAAAATCTATACTGACTGCACACCATTTTTCCATGCTTGTAAAAATATATCTTAACAGAATGAATACTGCTGAGCAGAATTTTTATCTTCTCACTTCTCCCAAAGGATCAGAATTCCCATATTCTTTTGGACTCCTCCTTGAATAAGGGTTTCTTTTTAATGTTCTTATTTTGCCATTTTTCACCAAATAGCTATTTCCATACTTCATTCCTCAAGATATCCCACTGGGAATGTCTGAAAAAGAAAGGTTATCCTAATACAATTCCTAACAGAAAGCCGGTACAACCCTGGCTAATTCAGAAATTGCTCCTCAGACTTGGGTACCGAGAGCATCAGGGGGTTGAGATGGGAGTCTGGGTTAGGAAATCTTATTTTGATCATTTTGTCCATAATCAACACTTGACCCCCTGAAGGGACTAAGGTTATCTGCACATTTCACTGACACACCTACATTTGCAAACCTAAACAAAAAGAAATGATTCACAGAAAAGACAGCATAGGAATGAAAACAAGCAAGTCACACTAACACTGGAAGCCATCTTTTAATGACTGCTGCCATATTTTATCACAGTATTTTTTAGTCAAATATGGTATCTGTAAATTTAAACTTTCTCTCATAGCAAGGGGGCCGGTACCTGTTAAAAGTTTTATTTTATGCAATAATATAGTCGCTTATTATTTTGGCAGTTAGAAGTAGACTCAAAGGAGATTCCAATTTGGTTGCTGGCAGCCATACTGGGTTTCTTGATTTCAGTGCTCCAAAGAATATGGTGGTCTCATGGAGTAGCTGACCACTAAGGAGGGAAGGATGAAAAGGGAATTACCTATCAGTTTCTAGCACAGAATGCATCAGGAATGATCAATGGATAACTGACATAGTTTTGTTGAGAAGTTATCTGTATCATAGCTCACTACTGCCAGCGCAGCAATGATGTACAACAAAAGAAATGAAAAATAGAAAAACCATATTAAGCCACCTGATTAAAAGGAAGTCAGTATTTAAGGGCATCTAATACCTACTGAGTATAAATCTGAGGAGAAGAACCAATCTGTATTACAAAAAAAAAATGTTTTCATTTTCTGTAAGATATAATGAACTGGTAAACAAACATTAAAAGTCAATTTTGTGTTACTGCAGTATCTCTTGATTCTTCTGAGTTGTAGAATCCTAGCAACTTTATTGTGTGTGTCAAACTCTGTAGATACATTATTTCAAGAAAAGACATGTATTCCATCCTTGTTCTGATACATTTGAGTTCAAATTGTAAACACAAAGCAATTTCCACTTTCTGGTATTTTGCAAATTTAACATCAACAACAATAACAAAAAGTGTATCTATGGTGCTGTTAAATCAGCAACAGTACTATCCCAAAATCTATTAGCTCCTTTCTCTTTTTATATGATCTAAGTATAATTTGTTTTGTTCACCAGGTTAGCAATTCCAGAAATCTGTGGTGTTACTGATTAGATTAATGTATGAGATGCTGTATGACTTCATATGAAGTCATATGAATATGAATATGAATTAAAAGATGGATTTTAATTTCCTTACTAAAGTCCTCTCTAGGACTTTACACTCCAATAACAAGGAATGTATTTGTCAATATTTCTATCACTTCATGAATTTTCAACGTAGAAAGTAGTTTCTGGATATTCCTGGTAGTTCGAAATGGATTCCTGAGTGCAAGAGATTATGGTTGGTGCAGTGATTTGAATGCAAACACACCTAAAACAATTTGAGCTACTGACAGTCAAACAGAAAAGTGCACTTTAAACTGCTTCCCATACTTATTTGGAATACACTGAACAACCTTCTAGAACAAAGTCCAAGGGTAACATGAAATTAAATTATCTTCTTTTAGTGTTTAAGTTCTCATACTGATGAAAGATATCATCTTTCCTTTGCCAGCACATTTCTTGTTTTATTAAGGCTGGGTCGTGAACAAACCTGCCTGGTACAAATACAGGAGGGTCCCTGGGAGTTTCATAGTGCTTCAGCGAAAACAAGTTAAACTGTCCAGATGTGACACCCTGAGTTCCCTTCCAAGTGACAAGGCTTAATACTAAGATTGTTCTTAAATAGGATGGACCCTGTCCAGGATAGTCGGATATGCAAAGATAGTAAGAAAAAAAAGAAAGAAAGAAAAAAGAGAAAGAAAAGCGGCAGCAAAGCACTGTGGGGTAGGTAGTATGAGGGAGACAGGGATGAGTGAAGAAGAAACTGACACCAAAAGTGCAAGAAGAGGGTATTTCTCTTCCCGTCTCGATGTCCTGGGCCCTTGATTGAGGATGATTTAGGGGCACAGCTTAAGATGGCTCTGTAGTCCTCACTTCTCTACAGGTGATATATTTAGGAAACTGACAGCAGGCTACTTGCTCCAATCTGAAGGAGGAAATTCACTGCACACACTTTTTTTTTTCACTAAGAGCAAACAAAGCTTATTTATTTTCCCTATATTTCTTTCAGGCCAATAAAGTTTTGTCACCTCCATAGCCACTCATCATCTGAAACAACGTGGGTCAGCCCAGAGGGTAACTCCATGCCTCTTCTCAAATCAAACAACTTTCCTTCTCAGCTTATCTATGTCCACTGGGGCTGTTCAGTGTCATATGCCTCAGCTGTTAAAAGATGGCTCTTTCATTTAGTTGGCATCTGACTGCAGCCTGAGCTCCATTTATTCAGGGAAATATGTCCAAGGTAGAGAGAAAGCTCAGATTCCCCATTATCTAACAATGAAACTATTGGTTTTATCAACAAATATAAGGTATTTGGATGTTGATAGAACTAAGAATATTGTATTCCCATAAACTTCTTTCTAAGGAAGGGGTCTTTATCCTGCTTGAAATATCTGGGATTTTTTGGTTGTTGTTTTAAAATATTTTTAATGTCTCTCCCTTTGATTTTGGTCAATGAAAATCCTGCCTGCCGAAACTCATATATATGTAGAGAGCAGAAAAAAGATAAAAAGTAAGTTTGAGCTCTGAGAGTCTTTGAAAGGCCCTTCTTTGAAGATGCTGAGAATCTTGCATGTGAATCTGAAACAGAGCTGCAGAACCACTAATTTATTATTCTGATAAATAAACATATTCATGTGCAATGATTGCTGTGAGCCCAGGGAAAAGATAAATAAAGTCCTTTGTGGTTCTCTCTGTACTCGAGAGAGATCTGCCAAACTGAACATCCTTGCTCCATGGGAAGATACTTATTCCTGTGATGAGAGCCAAACTTCAAGTGGCTGAGAAGCAAATTCTGCTGCTCTAACGGGAAAAAAATGTTTTTTAACCAACCTTTCAGTTCAGTGGACACAAAAAGTCAGTAATCTGTTAAAGTAGTTGTAAGCATACTGGAATCACCAACAGGGAGCCTTAGAAACACAGTGAGGCCTGGTCTCTTCCCCATGGGTCACAGTCCAGGGAACAATCTGGACATCAGGATTTTTTTAAATCTTCCCCGAAGACCTCTGGTTAATTCTATTCTATGTAGCCAGGGTTGAGAAACACTGGGCTTAACAGACTCAGGAGGAAAAATCAAAGCCATTCCATTGATATATGGTTGGATTGATATTTATAGTTCACAGTTAAAAATAATTTTTAAAAATACTATAGTTGGCTTGAATTTGATTAAACTTGGCATACTCTTCAAGTGTGAATACTTAATTCATTTGATTTGCTCTTTTTCTTCTAATGATAGTTCCCATTATACTAGCAAATATGTATCTAATAAGCCATTTATCTGCCTGCCTCCTCTATTACTGTAGAATTAGATGGAAATACATAGAAAAAGAAAACTTCTGTAGAAACCACTTTAAATCATTTATATATTATCCTGATGTCAAACTCCTTCCTATCTAAAGTACCAAAATCCAAGAGCTGTAACAATAACTGTGTAAAACATTTTGGGGACAAGAATTCAAACTCTGCATTGAAGTCAATGGCTTCTGAGATTTAGTTACATCTCAGGATAAAAAACCTATACTCACTGTGAACTGTACATTACAATATGGGCCCTCAGAACAACAACAATCAAAAAAGCCAGAAGAGAGAGCTCAGAAATAAACCCACAGACCTACAGTCAATTAATCTTAGACAAAGGAGGCAAGAATACACAATGGAGAAAAGATAGTCTCTTCAGCAAGTGGTGTTGGGAAAGCTGGATAGCAGTGTATAAATCAATGAAGCTTAGAACACTCCCTCACACCATACACAAAAATAAACTTAAAATGGCTTAAAGACTTAAACATAAGTCAGGACACCATAAACCTTCTGGAAGAAAACGTAGGCAAAACATTCTCAGACATAAATCATAGCAATGTTTTCCTAGGTCAGTCTTCCAAGGCAATAGAAATAAAAGCAAAAATAAACAAATGGGACATAATCAAACTTATAAGCTTCTGCAAAGCAAAGGAAACCATAAACAAAAAGGAAAGACAACCTACAGAATGGGAGAAAATGTTTGCAAATGATGCAACTGACAACGGCTTAATTTCCAAAATATACAAATGACTCATATTCAATGACAAAAAAAATAAACAACCCAATCCAAAAATGGGCACAAGAACTAAACAAGGATTTCTCCAAAGAGGACATACAGATAGCCAACAGGCATATGAAACAATGCCCAATATCACTAATTATCAAAGAAATGCAAATCAAAACTATAATGAGGTATCACCTTACACCAGTCAGAATGACCATCATTAAGAAGTCCACAAACGATAAATGCTGGAGAGGGTGTGGAGAAGAAGGAACCCCCTTACACCACTGGTGGGAATGTGTAATTTGGTGCAGCCATTATGGAAAATGATATGGAAGTTCCTTAAAAAATTAAAAATAGACTTATTCTACGATTCAGCAATCCCACTCCTGGGCATATAACCAAAGAAAACTCAAATTTGAAAAGATACATTCACTCCAATATTTACAGTAGCACTATTCACAACAACCAAGACATGGAAGCAGCCTAGTGTCCACAACAGATGAATGGACAAATAAGATGTGAGATATATATATATACACACACACACACTCATACATACACACACACACACACACACATATATATACACAGACAGACACACACACACAAAATGGACTACTACTCAGCCATAAAAAATGAAATAATGCCATTTGCACCAACATGGTTGGACCTAGAGATTATTACACTAAGTGAAGTAAGTCAAAGACAAATATCATATGACATCACTTACATGTGAAATCTAAAAAATGATACAAATGAACTTATTTATAAAACAGAAAAAGACTCTCAGACATAGAAAACAAACACGGTTACCAAAGGGAGAAGTGTTGGAGAGGGGTAAATTAGGAATTTGGCATTAGTAGATACAAGCTACTATATATAAAATAGATAAACAACTAGGTCCTATTGTATCACACAGGGAACTATATTCAATATCTTGTAATAACCTATAATGGAAAGAATCTGAAAAAGTATAGATATGTGTGTGTGTATATAAATATAAATTAAGCACTATGCTGTATACCAGAAACTAACACAACATTGTGTATCAACTATACTTCAATTAAAAAAATAAAAATAAAAAAATTGTTAAAAGCCAACACAACACTCGCAAAATAAAGAAAGAAAATGAAAATTACTCATAATCCAAATACTCAGAGTAAAAGAATACTGTTAAATTCTATAATGTCATATTTTCCATTATGTATGTAAATAGGTCATGGTTTTTGATAAAAACTAAGTCATGATTATAGATTTTAATTAAACACTTGCTAAATTAACTAACAGACTGATTCATCAATACTAGAAAAAATAAGATGTATAAACTATCATTAATAAAACTAGAAATGACTTGTTAATCGGCCCATGGATCTCATAAAGCTATCTGAGTCTGCTGCAACTCACCCTGGGGCAAGTGAAAGACATGAACGATACAACTCAATAATAAAGTAGCTTGAATTGTCCTTCAGCCATTCTTCAGCTTCCCTGGCTCTCTGGCCCCTCTGGAGAGCACAGAGGCCAATGGCCTGGCATTGACAGAGCGGGCAGGACCTGCCCCTTCCTTCCCTGGCTTTAGACTAACAAAGGAAGGACCACAAGTTGTGGAGGCTTCCTATCAGAATGCTGCCTGTGCAAAAAGAAAGCACAAAATTCTTTCTTTATCTTCCCCACCAAGAAGAATTCTAAATTCTAAAGAAAAAAATGATAACCAACCACCTGACTGGATTTAAAAGAATAAATATTAATTAAAAAGGTGCAATAACAGTGTAATAACAGCGGCCACCGAAAAGGTAGAGGAAACTGCTGAAGTATGACAAATCCCTTGAGAACTGGCTCCCTGTTAAAGGGTCCCTGGAGGAGAGTTCAGGCAGGGTTTGGTGGGAGAGCACTGTTCAGGATGAACTATGGAAACGTAGAAATTCTCAAAGCAGTAGACAGCATAACAGGGTCTAGAGACTGCTGCTTCATGCCGTGGAGAGTCCATGCAGGAAAGTGATCGCTGTGATGTGCGCTGCAGAAATGCCCTCACCTTACTGATGAAAGCACTACGTCACAAGTCAGTTCTGACATGTAAATAAACCACTCCCAATCTTGTTTGGAATAATGCAAAAATAAATGAAACACTGAAAATATAATCAAAGCTTACTGATACGTGAAAGGTAAATATTTAATGTGTCTTCACATACAGAATTATTTTTAAAACTTCAATAATTTAGACACATACAGTATTGAGCTGAAGCTATGAAAGTTATTCCCTTTTGTGCAAATAATCAAAAACAGCAATTAAAAAAATTGTGTGTTCTCTTTATGATCACATCTTTGTGTAATCAATTAACTTGCCTACTGAAGCCTGGATGGATATACACTAACATACTCTCACGATGGGGGGATATCCTTTTTTGTTCTATTTCTAAAATTTCCACATCAAAGATGCATTATAGAGGGGAGGGTATAGCTCAGGGGTAGAGTGCATGCCTAGCATGCACAAGGTCCTGGGTTCGATTCCCAGTACCTCCATTAAAATAAATAAATAAATAAAAACCCAATTACCTCTCCCCAAAATAAGAAAAAAATTTTTTAAAACAGATGCATTATACAAAAATTATTTAACAAATTAACATGGCACAATATTAGTACATTCTCCTTGGAGTCTAAAAATTTCCAAAAAACTTGGAAAATATATTCCAGATTTGACTCTATGAACCCCTCTCCCACTGCATCATCCTCTATTCCAGGTCTGCCACTATAAAGCCACCATGGATATCTCTTGGTGAGGACCTGAATCACCCGCAGTGTTTCTCAAGAAGTGCCGTGAGCATTTTGGATGAAATGATTCTTTACTGTGTGGGCTTATCTCACTTTTAGGGTACTTAACATCTCTCAGTCTTCCAGCCACTCACTGCCAGGGATGACTCCCAATCACTCTAACAGTTCAAAACGCACCACCCACATTCCCTACATCTCCAAAATAGGCAGGTGTGCCTTTTCTGAGAACTGCCTGTGTTTTCTATTACAAGGTAGATGATGAGAATAAAAGAAGAACTGAAGAAACCAGTGGCACTACAGCCTCAGTGGAGCTTTGTTCCATCTGCTGTAAGGTGGCCACATCCAAGCTCCTTCCTTAGCGTCCCTCCGAGCCAGAAGGGTGTACTCCTCCCTAAACCAGCCACCTCTCAGGGGTTCAGTCAAGGCTGACCTTCTCCAGGAAGCTCCTGAATATTTTACCCAACTCTAGTATCTTACCTGCTGCAGCCCATTCATGAGTACCTGAGATTAGGAGAGAAATAAACTTATCTCAACATTTGTCCCATTGGTTAAGATTGTTTGTTGATTAAATGAGTTAAGTGCTTCTAAGAGTACCTGGCACTACAAACTGCTCAAAAAAGGCTATACTCATCATTGTCATCATTAGCCATCAGCATCATCATCAGCAGGGATTTCCATTTCAAGCACAGTATATCAAACGGCAATTCTGCCCAAAAGTTCAAGCCTGAAACCTTATAATGAGTACCCTGTAGTCTACTCTATGTCATGCTCTGTACAAAGCAAGTTACTCCTTTCTCAGTCTGGTGATGATCAATTTAAGACCTAAACAGTTCTTGTCGATAAACAGTCAAAATTTGGGCCTCATAAGTTGTACCCATATTTCTAATAGACATATTGTCTGTCCTTGACAATTTAGTTCTCAAAAAATTACCAAATTCTTCACAAATGTATATTTTTACACACATTTACTGAATTATAAAATCAGATACAATGTAAAATTTATGTCGTACACGTTCCCTTGGAAGTTTTCTGCATAAGCTAAACTACTTGAATTTCCTTAACATGTAAGTCTAGAGACATATGAACCAAAAATGTTTTCTTCCTGGCTTAAGTAAATCTTCCTGTAGCAAGTGAAGCTTTTTTCTTTGATCGAAGAGAAAGCATCTTTCTAGGTTTCAAAATTAGAGTCAACTGTCTCAAAACTATTCACTGTCAACCGCAAGCATGAAAGATTTGAGGCATTTTTAAATGATAATCCCAGAACACCTGCTGTCTGAGCCTGTGTTGGTATACACTGGAGTCCCTCAGCGGAGGTAAACGCCATCGTGGCAGTTAATGTGGGGTTGTGGTAGGCAGCGGGGCAAGGTTCTTATTAATGATTTTTAAAAGATCTAAAACTGGTATTGGCTGGACAAACAACTATAAACTGAAAATCAGCTGTGTTCAGACATAAAACTTAGTCACCTGTGTTCTGATATGTGACATTTCTGAGAAAGAAATACTGTAACTTTATTGAAATCAAATACCCTACACACTTCTCCACTTTCTACACATTTTTCTGATATGTGACATTTCTGATAAAGAAACACTGAGTTTTTTCAGATCAAATACCCTACAAATTTCACTTTCTACATGGTGCCAGCAACACATGCTCTTCTCTACTGCTTCCTATAGATCTCAAAACAGGTGCGGCCTGACTGAGAGGGAAGGACTAGGAACCTAACAGAATGGCTTCTCTGATGCTGAAGCTGTTTGCTGATTCATTCTGACCGAAAATTCCTGCAACTTGTTTTACTCATTCTCTGACCTAAACAGCCCCCAAACTTTCTATTACACTCTCTACTCCCTGTACATTCTTTACCCAGAATAGCTTATCCTTTAACCCAGAAGCTATGTTCCAGGAAGGTGGTCATGCGCTGACAGCCTCAGAAGGATGAACAGATCCTCTGGAGTTCCTCTGTGACACCAGGTGGATTCATCAAGAGTAAGAACACAGTGCCCTGGAAAAATGCCCCGTTTGTTGCTGCCTTTCTGCTCTGCCCAGCTTTTCTATAAAACTGCAGGACCCCAACCCCAAGCTGGATTCACAGTCTCTAAGGCATTAGCCTGCTGTGACTCCCCTTTGCCGGGCAAAGCAATAAAGCTGGTTTTGTTTTTTGGGTTTTTTTTTCCTAATTCTCCCAAAACTCTGCCTCCAAGTCTCAATTTGGCTATCAGGGTACAGAGGCTGGTTTTTCTAGAACAAGGGGTAGATAGCTGAGGAGGTATGTCTGATGTGATATTGGAAATAATTCCTTCCTAGATCTTATTCTTACCACAAAAAAAAGAAATAATTATGTAATGTGATAGTGGTGTTATTACTACAGTGGCAACCATATTACAACACATAAGTATAGCAAATCAAGATGTACACCTTAAATTTACACAATGTTGTGTGTCAAACATATTTCAATTAAAAAATAAAAAAGAAGATTCCACAATGAAAATGAAATTTATGTTGACTGAGATATAATGTACAATCTAAAAGTTGAGAGTTATGTTTTATTGGACGGATTTTCTTAGGACTCAAGCCCAGGACACAGCATCTCAGATTGCTCTAAGAGGCTGTTTCAAAGTGGCAAGGTAGAAGCCAGGATATATGGGTCTTTGCAACAAAGATCAGGAAGTCCGAACATCAAAAGATAACGACTAACTAAAGAAAACCAAGATTATCTCAAGTTAAGGAATTTAGCACTTTTCTATGTATGTAAAGGTACAAAGGTCTGGGCTCATTGAAATCATGCATTTGATGAGCACCTAGCTATCTAGGGCCAGTGTCCTGTTCTTTTCCATCCTGAGTTCCCTCAGGGGGCACCGTGGGGGTGGCTGCAGAGGCCGGGCTCCTGCTTGTCCGCATCCTGCAGCCCCTCCGCTCAATGTCCAGGGCAGTGGTATCAGCTGATGACTTGATGGCCACAGGATCTTTGTTTACTGATATGGCTGGCAATATTTTCATTCACAGTCACTTTAGAGTCTCTAGATTTACCTATATAACACTTCGGGTTTTCTTTACAGGAGTTTCCTTTACATAACAATTTAACTATCAATAACATGTTTCCCTGCAAACTGGCAAATAAGAAAGGTCACTCTGAGCAGAAAACTTCTGAGATTAACTTAAAACATATCTCACAGGTGTGGTTTCATTTTAGGGAAGGAGTTTTTATTCAATTATTAACAAGTGTCTGCCTCCCTTTCAGTTCTCCCTGAAGAAAACAAAACATCACGGAGCATAAACCTCAAAACAGATCTATTCATTAGTCCTTGCTAAGTATCTGTGCATAGTCTGGGTTGCCACATTTCATGCCCCAATTTAAAAGTCATTCAAGTTCAAATTCTTTTCAGTTGCAAATAATTCAGGATCCCTGGAGAGTCTGTGACAGAACCAGATGGCTAGCAAATCTCCAAGAGTTCCACCTAATCTAACTTTTTATCTTAAAATAATTGAGTTTCTCCTATTCATGTAGCCTTTAATGAAAAGCAAACTGTGTAACAGGAAGGTGTTACTGATGCTTGTACAGGTTTTGCTGGGTGATTTAATATGAGTTGGTCCTGGTAAATACAAGAAGAAATTAGGGTCATGAGACAAATTTCCAAGTCTGCAGGTGCTCCTCTGCTCGCTAAATAAAGGAGTGGAAATGCATGTAAGTTGGCCCAGTGGAACTTGTGGGAGCCTATGAATTTTAAAAGCACCTTCTAGGTTTAACTGAAATGTTTCCTTACTAGTCTAGTCTGACAACGTTATGTATTTCAGCACTTCTCAAACTATGTTCTGCCACCTCACTTACAACAAACAGTACAGACGTTTGGTGATGGAGTGCAATATTCTGAAGTATCAGTTGGCATCTTTCTATCCATTCACACCCAGAGGGCTTCCTGTCTCCCCCAAGTGCTCAGGTAAACAATTTGCCTACATAAGCACTCAAGAGGATCTTAAAAAAAATTTTTTTTTCACATATAAACACATTTTTTTTTAAGCATTGAGAGCAGGGAAACTTCCTGAAATTTCAAAGCAAATTCTAACCTTTCAGTATTGGAGACAACCTCCTGATAATACAGGACTACAGCTGAGCAGAAGGCTGGAGAAATGGGATTAAGGTTAGCAGTCAGAGACGCAAAACAAACACGTTAAGTAACTCAAGATTAGGCTAAGAAAGTAAGGAAAATTAAGGAAATATACATGTACCCAGATGCATTGATTTAACTGCATTTAAAAATATAACCATTAGAATAATTTTTAATTACCAGATTCACGTCACCTTTATGTAAAAAAGCATTTAGGCATGAGATGCCTCACACCAGCTGCCAAACTGATCTTTCTGAGCTACCACTGATAGCGTCTTTGCCTTTACGAGAAAAACTTTTCTACACAAGATACTGTTTTGATTTTTGTTGCCTTTTTGTTTTTAACATATAGGGTAACAGCACAGCTAATAATAAGTTCTGTTAGGACAAGGTGGTAATATTATGAAGTATACAGTATTCTACAATTTTATGTGACTAGGCTTCCCACAATTTAAAACTTTACATGTTTCAGATAAGTAGTTTCTAGGTAAAAGTGTAAGGTGTGATTTCATATTTAAAGAAGAGACCCTTTTGGAAAGAATTAAATTGCCAAATGCTGAAGTTTTTGGACAAAATGTTTTTAGCTAACAATGCATATGCAAAGGATACAGAAAGCTTTAAAAAATCAAGGCAGAGTATCAGCATCTAAATGAAGTGGTTATGGCAAGGTGTCAAACTGGATAAAATTGCTTTTTAAATACCTATCAGTCATTATCAATAATCAACTATGGAGAAATACCTTTCAGTCATTATTAACAGAGTTCAGTATTTTGGAAAAAGTCTGTATACAGGATATCCAGACTCCGCAGGGCCAGACTCTAAGAGGTTCACTATCTGCTAATTCCCATCTGCGAACACGTCCTCCTGGGGAAGCCCAGGAGGGAGGACTCAGAAGGGGCCTTCTCCCCGTGGCTGCACTGGTCATGACTTCTACAGACTGCTGCAGGCATGGGTCAGAGGAAAGCAACTTCCAGGTGGACGCTTCTTAAAACAACAACAACAACAACAACAACAACAAAAAAACCTCACTTCTAATCAATCCTCCATTCTGTGATTAGATCCTGTAAAACATCACCACCCTTCCTACAGCCTGCAAGACCCTGAAGTTTCTCATTTTAAGGCTACACACTGGAGACATGCTCAGACAGAATCATCAAGACTGATAATGGAAGAAACAAAGCCTGTATCATCAAGAAAGGTAACTAGTAAATGTTACTTGAGGGGAAAAGCAAAACAAAACAAAACAAAACCGAACAAGCAAATAAAGGCACCAGCCTATAAAACTTTCCATCTTTATCATGGAAAAGGGCTTAGATAAAAGCCATTTTTAGAGTAAAAAATCTTTCCATAGTTACTCTACCCACTAAATTTAATTCAAATATATTACCTCAGCACCTCCTTAAAAATATTTTCTTGCAAACTGAAAGAATCAATCAACTATGACCCCTTCAGCAGTGATAACAGCCAAATTGAGTTTCTTTCACCAGCCAGTTCTCAGATACTTGCAACATTATCCTCAGGTTCTGATATATACAGTAAATTAAAAGCCCATTTAGTAACTTTATTTGACAGCTAAACTGTCTCTAAGCAGCCCTAGGCAAAGGATACAAATGTCTGGCTCTCTCACAGAGAGCCATAACATACGAACAACTTTACAGTGTTTAGTCTTACTTTCTGTGGTCTACACTCTGCCATCAGTAATGTGTTTATCAGTGAAAATACTGCATGGCCTTATTTGCCAAGGCACCAAAGACATGCTGAGAATAAAGTTATCTATGAACATGTTGCTTATTAAAATGCAAAGGAACTATGTGAGCGTCACCTTTCCAAAAATAGTCATTTTACATTTGAACTTTACCAGTGAATGATAGGGTTTCATCTGGAACATAATTGCATGACCTAAACCACTGCACTCTGCACAATGCTCTGCACAAAACCCAAGATACTTCTTGATAAAATAAGCTGAAAGCTCCCAGTTTAAACAAGCAAACTGAAGTGTTTAAGGGTCTATATTTGCCGTTGTGTTTTAAAGTGCCATTAGGCTTCAACAGTGTATGTAGCAGCATTGGTCTCTTTCCCCTGTGGCAGATCCGGGTCCTCTTTCATGTCTCAGGGAACCATCCCTGTGTGTCTACCTCAGACCAGGACTTGGATTTCTAGATCTCTAGATCCTGGACTCCTCGGTCCCCAAATGGTCTCTATCTGCTCACCCTCCGTCTCCCCATCTCCCACACCCTGGACGTTATCAACAGCTGAGCAGACTTCTCCCCAAGTACATTTTCTCTAGGTAGGCATGTATGTAAGGGGCACACAGACACATACACCACATATATTTATGGTGATTTGATCTGTAATCCCAAGCCACTCACATGGGATCATTCACCTGACTCCAATGTCCCCTACCAGTCGCAGGTCCCACCATACCTCCCCTTCACCTCAGGCCCCAGATACACCCAAACTAACTGTTGTTCCCCTTCCTGCCAGGAATGCTCATTCCCACTTGTTCTCCCTTTAAAAGTTCCTCAAGGCCTTTCAAGATACATTTGAGTATTACCTATTTCAACAGTTCTACCCTAACTTTCTCAGATAGATTTAGAAACCCCTCATCTGTCCTTCCCATAACTCCCTATATGTATGACTCTGCATTGCTGTGACCATTGGTGATGGTGGTGATTTTTTAAAAATATATCTGCCTTCCCATTATATTATAATCCTAGACAGTAGGAGCCAAGCTTAATTACCTTCTGTATCACCACACATCCACAATCCTTGAAAACTTCATCTTAATTAAAATAGCTATTACATAGGCCTCAAACTGTGAGTTAATCCTCTCAAATTATAGTAAGGAAGAGTTATTTCTGCTTTGAGATCTAAAATGACCGTATAGAACTATTAGTGTAAAAAGAAAATGTAAGTGCAATGAGAGAAGCAGGAACAAAGCAGAAATAAATGGAATTAAATATTTGGATGAATGCATAAAGTCCTACAAACTGTGACTAATTTTAGAAGGGTCTTCGGGATTTTACTAGTAGATATGATCCTCCCAGAAAGTGCTCTGCTTGTGCACATGAACACACACACACAGACACACATATACAAACACACACACACACACACGTCTTATAAAGGGTCTTTTCCCCTTGAAAGCATTCCCTGGATGATTTCTGTAGAGAGCTTTTGTGCTGGTCTTCTCAAAACATAGACTAAGAATATTGAGTCTTTGAAATGATATGAGAGGACAGAACCCTGAATTCAATAACCAAAGAGCAAGATTTAGGAGAAAGTGAAAGAAAACCACGAGAAAGACGGATAGTGTCCCTTTGGACCACCCTGGCTTAAGGAGCTTTTGCCCCAGTGTGTTGCCTTACATTTTATTTTAATTTGTATCTGGCTTATAATTACAACTAGCTGTTGAGGCACTGTAGTTTCTGTTGTTATTGCTGTTGCTTCCTTATGAAACCAAAAGATACAGCTGATTAAAGGCCTCTATCCTTCTCACCTCTGAAGGTGAAGGAGCTGAGATCTGGACAAGCAAGCTGTTCTGGGCGGAAAGGGCCGAGAAGTGGGGTGGGGGCAGGAAGGGCAGAAGGCAGTGGCCCGGAGAGAAGAGAGCTGAGATGCTGGGCTAATTTTCACTTCTTAAATTCAAATCAGGAGGAGCTCTGCAATCCTCCAATCTTTTTGACAGAAGTAGGATTGAGTAGGAGAAAGCAAACAAGATGGAATACAGAAGAAAACAGAAAAACAAACCGAAGCAAATGAGATACAGAAAAATGTTAAAATTATACAAAAGGTTTAACCTCCAAAGCGACTACTTAGGGGAAATCGGACATGTTAGCAGTTAGAAATAAAAATACGCTGTGTCTACAGACTACAGGAACCACTGCAAGGAGGAGAATGCTTTGATTCCAGGCACTGTAATTCGGCAAGCCCCAGGGTTACTCCAGGTCCCATCCTGCTTGCCAGGACACATAATTTCCTCGCAGAGACGTCCCAGGATTCTGCTTAATTTTCTCCATCTCACAACGTAAACAATAACAGGATGTGATCATTCATTTAGCACTCACACTATGCCAAATACCCTAGCTGAGGACTTTGTGTGCCCATGACTGCACTTAATCCTCACAGCCACTCCATGAGGCAGGTGCTGTCACTCCCCTGGTTTGCAGATGAAAAAGTGCAAGTTAAGAAAAGTGTTCACTTTCAAAAGGTCAAACAGCTGATGAATGCAAAGATGAGAGAATTTCTTCTCCCAACACTCACTGACCTGGAAGGCAGTTACAGACCTTAATTATCTGGTTAGCTAGTTAAGCTGAGACACGAGGTCTGGAGTATAAAATGATTTTTCTGACATGATGGTGGACAAAGAAAACAAAGTCCAGCAATGAAAAGAAATCTCCCAGTAACTCAGATTCTTCATTACAGCAATGCTTCTTAAAGTCCCATTTCTCTCCCATCCACTTTTTTTACCACCTCGGTGCTGCTCTGGCCCCTTCCCACACTGACCATCCTAAAAACTTCCTTTCTCAGTCCTAGCCGTCCTCTCTCTGGCCCCTTTCCTTCTCTTTTCCTGTTCACACTTCTCACCGTTTCTCCCAGTGTTGATTCACAAAAGCCAACCGTGCAGGAGTTCTGTGTGAATAATCTTATTTCACACAGTGGCAGATAAACCTGCCACTATGGATGGACCATCTTGGTGGGCTAAGCACATGCTGAAGCTGAGGCCCACGCTCCCTCTGACCCCGAATGACACCCACTAACCAGCAGCAGTGCACAGGACACTGGGGGAAAGAACTCTCCACAACACAAAAAGGGACAGAAAACACTGAGCAGGGGAAAGCCAGACCACTCTTCAGTTGGCAGGGAGAAGAAAAAGCCTAAGAATTCCCAGATGTTTGTCATTTTGGTTCTGTGACATTTCCTTGTATGTTTTTATCCTTCAACTAGCCTTAAATGTCATAGGGATTGAGGTTTATTTTCTAAGAACTGGAAACCACTGAGGACATTTGATGAAGAAAGTGACTTAAACTTATCTATAAACGTTGAAAGATAGTCTGGCCGTTAGTTAAGGGACAGACTGGAGAAATGAAGGGTGATGAGGAGCTAGAAAGAATTTTCTTTCTTTTCAGCTCTTTTCTCCTCACCCTTGGAAGGAATCTTTGCAAAGACTCATTCATAGTCAGAGACACTGTTATAAAACAGTGCACTGAAGGCGCATTATGGGAAGAGAAATGCAGAAGTGCTTCAATCTCCCTCCGTGTGAGCCATGGCTGAGACACCCACGTGGAACTCTCACGCACAACTGGGTGAGACGTCAGAGGCGCTGGCCCAGCGCCCGGCACGTGGCAGTCGATAGTTACCCACTGCACGGACACTCATTCACTGCACAACTGGATACATGCATAAACAGGGTCAGGAATCCTGATCAGGCAGGTAGAGCCACGGACTACTGACAGTTAAGTTATTATTGTTACATGACTTCACCTCTTCCAATAGGCTGGTGGTACCAGGAAAAGTGGCAGTTTTGACTTAGTAACTGTGGAAAATTAAAAGAAAATCAAGTTTGTGGGAATGATAATGACCCTGATTAAAGACACTGGTTGAGCTTTGGGGCTAGAAGCCTTTATCTCTACTATTCCCACATGCAGATGAAGAATGAATTACTACTGCCCTTTATTTATACAACTAAATATTATTGGTGACTACTTTGGGCCAGGAATCATAACAGGGATAATAAAGAGACAACACAGAAGGGGCAAAGATCAGCCATACACAAATTAGACATAAAGAACTCTCAGTCCAGGGTGAACAGTACAGTACAAGGTGCCTGGTGCCGTAACTAAGGTGTATAAAGAGTCATCGTCGACCAGGGTGGAAAGGGGTGTATGGACTACAGAGGTGGGAAGGGGGACCACTCCTCACAGGAGGAGAATTTTGTCACTGCCATTGCTGAGAACTGCCAATGCATGGTGCTAACAGAAAGCAAGCTGATCATTGGTCTGTTTTATTATTGTTCTTAAAATTCTCCACAGACGATGTACCCCTTTGCACCTGCCTCCAGGGCACTCTGCTCCCCACTCCATCTCCTATCCTCTTGATTTGACACTGACGCCAACTGCCATATAAGCAAAGTGAAAGGAGAGATGGACCTTTTCTGAGGGAGCCCCAGAAAGAATAGCAGGGCCAGTGACATTTAAACTGAAGTTTGAAAAGAACTAAGCATTTACCTAGTACTATAGCCACCCATAAATACAGTCAACTGCTTTTTGACAAAGGAGCAAAGACAATACAGCGGAGCAAAGACAACGTCTTCAACAAATGGTGCTGGAACAACTGGACATCCACATACAAAAAAATGAATCTAGACACAGACCTTACAACCTTCACAAAAATTAACTCTAAATGGATCACAGACCTTAATGTAAAATGCAAAATTCTCCTAAATAGGAGAAAACCCAGATGACCTTGGGCATGGTGATGCTTTTTAAATACAATATAAAAGACATGATCCATGATAGAAATAACTGCTAAGCTGGACTTTATTATAACTGAAAACTTCTGCTTTGTGAAAGACAATATTAAGAGAATGAGAAGACAAGCCACAGACTAAAGAAAATGTTTACAAAAGACACATCTGATAAAAGACTTTAATTTAAAATATGCCCAATAATAAAACACAAAACAACCTGATTTCAAAAATGGGCCAAAGATCTTAACAGAGTCCTCACCAAAGATATAAAGATGGCAAATAAGCATATGAAAAAATGCTCAATATCACATGTCATCAGAGAAATGCAAATTAAAACAACCATGAGATACTACCACATATGTATCCCATATATGTTATTAGAATGGCCCAAACCCAGAAAGCTCACAATGCCAAATGCTGGCAAGGATATAGGGCAACAGGAACTCTCGTTCACTGCCGGTGGGAATGGAAAATGGTACAGCCACTTCGAAAGACAGTTTGGCAGTTTCTAACAAAACTAAACACACTCTCAGCAATGATCCAGCAATCATGCACTTTAGTATTTACCCAAAGGAGTTGAAAACTCCTGTCTATACAAAAACCTACACATGGATGTTTACAGCAGCTTTATCCATAACTGCTAAAACTTAGACACAACCAAGATGACCTCCAGTAGGTCAATGGATAAATAAACCATGATACATCCAGACAATTACATATTATTCGGTGCTAAAATGAATGAGCTATCAAGCCATGAAAAGATGCAAAGTAATGTTATTACTAAGTGAAAGAAGCCAATCTGAAAAGGCTACAATACTGTAGGAATCCAACTCTATGACGCTTCGGAAAAGACAGAACTGCAGATATAGTTAAAAGATAAGTGGTTGCCAGAGGTGGGGTAAGGAGAAGAGACGAGACAGAGCACAGAGGATTTTTAGGGCAGTGAAAATACTCTGATTGTCTAAGCCCATTCAGGCTGCTAAAACAAAATGTTATGGACGGGACGGCTTATAAACAACAGAAATTTGTTTCTCACAGTTCTGGTGCCTGGAAGTCTGAGATCACGGTGTCAGCATGGTAGGGTGAGGGCTCCCTGCCGAGTGGCTGACTTCTTGCATCCTAACACAACAGAAGGGGCTAAGGAGCTCTGCAGGACCTCTTTTATAAGAGCACTCCTCCTATTTGTGAGGGCTTCATCTTCAAGACCTAACCACCTCCCAAGGGCCCCACCTACTAATACCATCACCTTTTTGGGGTTAGGATTTCAACGTATGAATTTGAGGTGACACACAAACATCCAGGCTCAGCAATGCTAGTACAGTATAATGATGGATCTATGTTACACATTTGTCCAACCCTACAGAGTATACAGCAAGAAGAATGAACCCTAAGGTAAACTATGGACTTTCAGTGATAGTGATGTGTTGGTGTGGGTTCATCCTTAATAAAAAAAAAAGGTACCACTCTGGTAAGTGATGTTGATAACAGGGGATGCCATGTACGTCTGGGGGCAGAGGGTACATGGGAAACTCCGGCCCTCCTCTCAATTTTGTTACAAACATAAAACTGCCCTAAAAAAATTGTCTTTTAGAACATTGTTTTTAAAGAAGGATTATAGTACATCACCATCTCCTTGCAGGAGAAACCACAGGGAGCAGGGCAGAACACTTCCCCATTTGTGACATCTAGTGGCCCTGCGTCTGAATGACAACCCTTTTAGAGAAGGAAAGTCTGGCATGGTCAACAGGGGTTTCACCAGCTCTGAAAACACAGGAAAGCACTCATTCTCCACAAGAGTTCAGCAGTGTTCCAGTTTAAGAGCCAAGTCGATTAAAATATAAGGCACTTGTCTATCTGCAGAGTATTTATCTGGATTCAGGAAAGCACAAAAGACAAAGTGCCCCAAAGCCTGTACATGATGATGCCTGGGAAGGACAGAGAAGCCAGATTCCAACCTCAGGCTATTTCGTAGAACAGGAAAGACAATTAAGGAGCCAGCCATCCTCCAGGGCAGTATCTGCGCAGCAGTGGGAGGCCATGCTCAGAAAGAACCCTCAGGTGAAATAGCTGGGGACATCATGGATGCTGGTTCCTTAGGGGAGAAATGGGACATGGGCTCAGTTGGAAGTCATTTCCGTGACAACGCTGGCTTGGCTAGTTGGTACTCTCTTTGTGCTTCTGTTACATGGAGATATTATGACTTTGCATATATTATCTCACTAAATTTAATCCTCACAACAACCCCAGAAGGTAGGTCTTTTAATTCCCTATTTTGGTAAGCGAGAGTACCAGGGCTCAGAGAGACTAAATATAACTTGTCCTAATTACAGCTAGAAAGTAGCATTGTTGGGCATCTGATTTCATGTCTCTTTGGCTCAGGAGTACATTTTTCTTCCATATCACATTCATCCAGATAATAGTTTTGATAAACCAACTAATGTTCTTTGTTTTTCCACTGCTATTTTCCACTCTCCTCGCCACCGCCCATAGCAAATATTCTGGGTGCACTGCCTTGGGGGAGGGGTGCGGCAAGACAGAGAGCTGAAAGAGCCAGCAGATATGTGGGGGTTTGTGTCCCAAAAGTCTAAGTAAGGAAGTGAGAGGATCAAGGCACAGATACAGAGACTAGGGAGAGCGCCCAGAAATGAGGAGGAGGGAAGCGGGGAGAATTATTTCCCATGACTGCAGGGGGCGGTAAGGATGAGAGAAGAAACATGGTTGGGCCTATTTCCCTGGCAGAGCCATCATGACAAAGAAGCCGTCAGCTGCAGGAACATCCAGAACACCTCAACTGCCTAATCCATGAGTGTGAAGTGCCATTTGAGTCTCCTGCCTTGAGGTGGGCTGGAAGCCTACCCTTTATGGGAGGGCCCGTGGGTAGAGAAACGAGGTGTGTTCCCAGACAACCGGGCAGGGCAGATGCACCCGGGGTGCTGTGTAGGCAACGCCCTGGGAGGCGGGAGGGTTTTAAGTGTTTACCACCTGGAGGCACTAAAGGACAAAATAAACATCATGTTGAATTACAGAAAAATTAAATTATATTTAAGAGCCACCTTGTATTAGTTTCCCAGGGCTGCCATCACGAGGTACCACAAAGTGGGGGGCTTGAAAAAACAGAAGTTTAATCCCTCCACTCTGGAGGCTAGAAGCACAAGCTAGAGGTGGCAGCAGGCCTAGCCTCCCACACAGACTCTAGGGGAGACCTCTTCCCAGCTTCCAGCGCTGGCCGCCGTCCACAGTGTTCCCGCATCACTCCAGCCTCTGCGTCTGTCTCCCCAGGGCCCACTCTCTGCATGCACCCCTGTGTGCCCTCTCTTCTCTTTAGAAGGAGATCAGCCACTGGACTCAGGATCCACCCTAATCAAGATGACTTTATCTTAACTTGATTACATTTGAAAAGACCTTCTTTGCAAGTAAGTTTGTATTCACAGATACTGGGGTCCCTCTTCTTGAGGAGGCACAATGCGACCACTGCACGCCTGCATCTGTGGTCTGGGACTCGTACCTGCTACACACCTGAGTTTCATGTGGAAGAGGTGACACCACACAGGGTTAAGAGTGCTGGTGTGAGGAAGGCTGGTCCTGGTCCAATGTTAAAGTGACATGGGAACTTGAGCAAGGCCAACTGGCCTCTAATGGTCTTGATTTCTTCATCTTCGTGGTGGCTGGGATATTGTCCTGATCCTTTCTAGCGCTGACATTTATTGACTCTCCTGGTCCAGGCTGAGTAGATGAAGCCTTCCCCCACCCCTGCAGTGTGGTTTAAGAGGAATCAGAGTCTGCTGGTCTGAGAACACTCTACTCCGAGGCCCCGTGATGCCTTCTCCCTTGCTGGCCTGCTCCTCTCTCATCATCTGGGTCACAAAGGTATTACATGACAAACTAGACAATCTATTGTCTCCTGAAGGCCACTGCAAGGATAATCTGGATTCTGGACAACAAACAATTATGTTGACAGCAGGATTCAGTTTTGAAATGCTAACACTACAGGGAGGTCTGCTTGGTGGGAGGGTCAAGCTGCATGGTTGCCAAGGAAAACCAGGACTTGATTCAGGGGAGAACATGCCAAGGAGGCAACACAGGGCTTAGGGTCTGCGTGAATGTTCTGGTGTAACTGCAAATCCAGCCTAGACGGAAGGCAATGACAGACAAGAGCCAAAAGCCAGGGATGAAGGCCAGCCCAGGCTCCCACTGGCCACCTCCAGAGAGAACGTGTGAGCTGCTGAAGGGGGCCGGACTCTAGCACCAGGAGGTAAGGAAGATGTCCTCCCTCCGACAAGAAGACAGTCTCAGGGGCTCTCCCTGCAGCCAAAACTGCAGACGGTCTGCAGACGCAGAGGCCAGGCTGAACCTGGGCTGCTTCTCAGTGCCTAGAAGCCCTGTCAGTAAGACATAAGCCGCCACTGCGGAAGAATGAGGGTCTCAGAGCGGGGTCAGCGCTCTGTGCTCGGGAAGTGGACATGCTGCCCAGATGCCACGTTTACCAGCTGTGTGACTTTGGACAAGTTATTATCCTTTGTAAGCCTCAGATGAAATGAAGGTTAGTATCTTACCACCCATCTATCGGCAGCCGTGAGAATTCAATGACATGATGTAGGTCAAGTGCTTCATGGAGAGCCTGGCACCAGAAAAGCACCCAGTAAGTGTTACTCACAATGTTACAGATGCAGAACCAAAGCTAAATGACACTAAAAACTGAATGGTAGGTACTAAGGCCACACAGCTAAGCAATGACACCTCTGAGGTAAGAATCCAGGGTTCCTGACTCCGTTCTTTCATAAAACAACAGAGAAACTAAAAAGGAGAAGCTGGGAATACTTATTTAATTTATTTAACAAGTGGTTATCATGTTTGTCCTGGGCCAGGCACTGTTCTAGGCACTTTATAAATGCTAAGCCACTTAAGCTTCCTAGCAACCACTGAGGCAGGCACTATCACCACCACTTTATAAATGAGGAAAATGAAGACAGAATAAGTGACACACCCAAGGTCACTCAGGGTCAACAAGCACCGTGCTATGACTAGGGGTTCTAAAGAACATAGATAAAATTTAAGTATTACTTTACTTAGACCATTTCTCTTAAAACTCATTAGTTAAAACATATTCTTCTTTCTAATAAGTCTTTTAATGCTCAAGATGTTGAACAGACGAGATGGCATACATCCATCTAAAACCCCTAGTTATCCCTGACTAAAAGCAGCCTAAAACTTCAGCCTGTATAATGTAAACTGAAAGTCTATCTAGCCAGCAGCAGTTCCACAAATTGTAGACGGAATTCTATGAGATGGCAATTGTTTTCCATAAGGCAAGTCTTACAGAATCTACAGAAATCTAGCCTCCAAATTTCTAAAACTTCTTAGAAATTACTTTAAAATTAACAATGTTTTGAATGTCTCAAACAGAGCATAAGAACATAAATTAATTTTTATCTGATGACTTTGGTCTTGCCTATGAATACCTGTACCGATCCTAAGCTGCAATACAGTGAGATTTCAGGGTTGGAAGCCCCTATACCCTCACATACCCTAATAAAAAAAAAAAAAAAGACTCTGATGACTCCAGAACAATGTACTTGGCCCAGAACAAAGCAAAGTAAGGGCATCAGCAAAGAGATGGAATCTCATCAAGTTGAAAGTTTGATCAAAAGTTCGAGAACTTGGGAACAAGAGGGAGGTCAGCATACAGCACAACAATAGTTCAGTTTTAGACATGCTATATTTAGAAATCCTTGTGAGGCATCCAAGTGGAGCTCTCAAGTAGGCCATTAGATCTAAGTTGTGAAGCTTACAAGTAGGGCCTGGGCTGGAAATACGAATTTTAGAGTTTCCAGCACAGTGTGGCAATCCTCAGATATGAATGAGATCCCTTATACAGGGGGTGTTGACTGAGGAGAAAGGAGTCCCTGAGACTCCTCTCATCAGAGGGCCTGAGACACTCCATCCAACATGAAGAGTTGAGTAAAGGAGAATTAAGTCAATGAAGGAGACTGAGAAAAAATGGCCACAGAGGTAGAAGGAATGCCAAGAGTGTGTGGAATGAAAACCCAAGATGGTCAACTGGGTCAAATGTTACTAAGAGACAGAGTAGGATGAGGGCTGAAAAGAATCCACTGGAGGAGTACCATGGAAGTCACTGGTGAGTGTAGCAAGAGCAGTGTCAGCGGAGTAGTGGGATGGAAATTACATTACAGTAAGGTGAAGCGCAAAGGGGAGCCAGTTCTGGACCTGGCAAAGTGTCCTGTCCTGGATTAATGCTACGGCTGAGACTGTTAGAAGAACTGGATAAAATATACCCAACAACTGCTTGACACTGGAGAGCCAGCAATACAGGTGCTGTCATCCTTGAGAGAAGGAGGTACAGAAGATGAGCTCCACGTCCCCTTGGATTTTTCTTAAGCTAGTTTTCCACATTCAAGCATGGGAAATAGGGCCTAAGTAGAAAAAGGCTGTCCTGTAAGGGCAGGATACTGCAGAAGCAGATTTCCGGAGAGTGAGAGAAAAATCAGGAAAGGAGCCCCCAAAATGCTGTACCTAATCCCTACACATTGGTGGATGATGCCTAAGCTGCACGTGGGTCAAGTGGAACTCTACAAACCCAGAGGAGAGCAGCAGCTGGAAAGCCAAAAAGCTGATCAGATTTCGGCAGCATGCAGTACTGAGCAAACAGAGGTTAGAGGTTAACCCCTACAGAAGCTGTTGCTTATCCACAATATCCAAACTGATGAGGCGTGCTAATACATAGGACATACTAGGTTTGCTATAAACTAAGAGGAGAGGAAAAAACAGAAGATGTGCAGATGATTCAGGTATTAAAGAAAAAGTTGATCAAATAGTAGAAAAAAATGAGCATTAAGCAAAAAATGATAACTTAAATTAAGTCAAATGGACATTTTAGAATGGAAAAATACAATATTTTAGATTAATAAATCACTGGGTAGGTTTTACAGCAGACTAGACACAGTATAAGATAGGATTGGTGAACTACAAGACAGGTGAATAAGAATATGCAAGAGAAGAACATAGTAAAAATATAAAAGAAACAAGACAGAAAATAAGAGACAGGTAAAGCATGATCAAATATATAAATCTGTAAAATTGGAGTACTGGAAGGAGAAGAGTGAGACAATGGGACAGAAGCAGTATTTAGAGAGATACTGGTCTATTCTACATTTCTCTCTTGTTTCTGAAGCCATTATTATATCCTGAAGTGATGTTTCCTCAAAGTCTGGTCTCTGGTAGACATTCTCTTGTATTTTTGAACACCTGCTGTCTTAGTCAGCTCGGGCTGCTATAATAAAATACCACAGCCTGGGTGGCTTAACCAGCAGACGTGTATTTCTTACAGTTCTGGAGGCTGGGAAGTCCAGGCTCAAGGTGCCTGCAGATCCGATCGAGTTCCCACTATGGATCCTTTTCCTGGCTTGCAGATGTCTCCCTTCTTGCCACACCCTCACAAAGTGGAGAGAAAGAAAGCAAGCTCTGGTCTCTCTTCCTCTTCTTCTAAGGATGTCTTTACCCATCATGGGGCCCCACCCTCATGACTTCATCTTAACCTAGTAATCTCCAAAAGGGCCCACCTCCAGATACCATCACACTGGGAGATAGGGCTATAACATGCGAACTTTTTGTACAGGGTGTGGGAGGGGGACACAAACATTCACCCCACAACACCTGCTACATGCTCTGGGTAAGCAGAGTTGAGCCTGAAGGACAGGTCTGTCTGATTCCAGGGTTTAATGACTGCTATTTCTCCTGCTCCATGCTGCATCACCCCTCACTTAATGGCGTTTGCTCCAAAGCTAATATATTCTCTGTGTTCTATCCTAAGGGTAAGCAAACGAGAGCCTGGGGCCCAAATCCAGCCCTCCACTTGATTTTGTAAATCAATTTTTACATTATCTATTGCTGCTCTGTCACCACTACGGCAGAGCTGAGTTTTGCAAAAGATACCATATGGCCAGCAAAATCAAAAGTATTTACTCTCTGCCCCTTTATAGAAAAATGTTTGCTGACCCAGTCCTAGCTCATTGCAAAAAGGAATCTGACTATGGCAATGTCTGAAGCTCTCACTGCAATTAATTTCTTCATCAACTTGTAAAGTGCAGTTAAGTTGCCACTCCTTCACGTAAAATAAGTGACGGTGCTGATGCTCTGGGAGGGAAGACAGTGGCTGGTGCTTGGTATCAGAAATAGTACAGCTTCAGCCAATAATGACTGATGGGCATGATTAATTTTAGACCTGTAGAAAAGGGTCTCCTGGGATAGAACAGTTTAAGAACCGGGGTCACACCGTGGAATTCCGTGTTCCTCAGAGTAAAACCCAAAGGTCTAGCTCCCGATTCTCTCTCTGATCTAGCTCCCAATTTTCCTCCCCCTTGCTCATTCTACTCTGTGAACACCACCCCCTTGCTGTTTCTTACTGACTTCCAGGAACCTTCCATCTTAGAGATGTTGCACTGACCACTCAGCTCAGAACAGTATTTCTTCTGATGTCATTTTAGCTAAAAACCTCATCTCCTTCAAGTTTTTGACCAAATACTACTTTTTGCATGAGACCTACTCAGACGTCATTGACAATGCATTCAGCTTGCTTGCCCTGACTCCACTCCCTATTATTTTCCCCAAAGTTGTCATCACCTTCTCTATTTTGTAATATATTCAGTTTTTACATTTATTTTTATTGTATATCTACCCCCTAATTGAATCTAAGCTCTTATGAGGGGGTAGGAATTATGATGTTTTGCTGTTGTTCACTGATGTTTCCAAAATATCTAGAAAAGTGACTGAAACCTAGCTCCTGCATATCATAATATTTATACATTTCTTAAATAAATGCATGTAATTCACATTCTGTTTCAGTGTCACAGAAATATTTTTAGGGCAATTTGGATCTATTATTTGGGGACCAGTCCATACGTATGACTGAGAAAATCATCTTCCCTTCCCTACCTTGCCAAGATTGGCCCACTCTTTCCTACCTAAAGAATAGCAAATAGAAGGCCCAGGGACTTCCGATGAATGAGAACTCACAACTCAAGTCTACTTACTAAACAACTCGTTAATTGAAATACTTTGCTTTTAATCCAAGTTAGCACCTAAAAACTAGACATTGATGTCCAGCAATTAGGGTTAACCTACTAGTGTGGAACAGTAACTTTCAACACTATATTTATATCTAAACTCAAGTTATGCTATAACAAATTCACTAGTTGATATCCTCACTTGTATTAGAACTGGTTGTTAGTCTAAATTAGAGTTTTTTCCCTCCTCCTTCCAGGGTTATCATTATGTTTTTCATGCCTTATTTCTATAAATATAATAAGAATACATTAAGAGTATCCATATACAACATCTTGGCATCAAACCAGGTCTGAATGCAGAAACTGGCACCACACATCAGAACAGTCACCAATAGCAAAGTCTTTTCAAAGTTCTTTATGTGTTTCCCTTTCATTACACAAAGGATTAAATAACTCATAATTTTCTATGTTGTAATAACATCACCCATTCCCAGACTTTTAATTGAGGAAGAAAATTTGTTTCATTCAAAAAGAAAAGAGAATGTGTAAGTGCTAGTAGATTATTTCACATTTATCCACTTTTCAGTTTGTAGAAAGGCAATCCCAGGATATTTACGCTGAAATATTCTGCCTAGAAATCAATGTAATAGAAGCCTAATTTTCTATAAAAAATATTTCTTATTGTTTTGAACCATATTCCAAATTTCCAAGTGTGGATCTATTGAATACATTTCCACATCTATTTGATTTTATTATTTAAATATATCTCCAGGATGGGGAGGGGGAATTATTCTTTTAATAAAAATCTTGTGTTGACTCTTAGAACAATTAAATTCTTGCAGATATTAACTTCACGTGTTCCCTTTTCTAGCATTCAGGTTTGAAACAATCTATCTGGTTTACAGAAAAATAAGCAAGAATTGCTCAAAGCACTTTGTAAGCTTAGACTGTGGGTCTCTCAGGGTCTCTCCTGGGTCTCTGCCCTGGTTCTTCAACCAACCAGATATGACATAACAGAGATAAGCCTAGGGAAAAAGCTGAAGAAACACTATTAAGTCCTTCTAAGTTTGCATTCATAGAATTTCCATTATCACACATAGTGTCCCAAGATGGCAGCACATTGACTTAGGTATTAACTTGGAGACAGAGAAAGGACACTATAATCTCCATGAATTGCCTTTATGTAAGATGCTCTCATCTGTAAAAGTCCATACAAAGTACAAGCAATCATTTGGAGCCATAAAAAATAATATACGTGCAATTGTTTAGTTCCTATCAAGATAGAGAAATACGGACCAGATTTACTTTTCTGTTTTAAACAATCAAAAAAAAAAAACCACAACAACAACAGATAAGCTATATAAAACAGTAGTTTTCTGATACTGAACAACAGGCAGCACTAGACGGCAGTTACTGAGAGAGGAGAAACAAGTGAGGCAACTAAAAAAAAAAAAAAAAAAAGCCTTTCCATCTGAATCCCTGGCTAATGGAAATAATTCACAACCTCCAAGCAAGTATCTTCAATCATTCTACTTCCATTTTTCAAAATATGTAAAAGTATCCACTTATTCAACTAATAGGTATTGTCTCTGGTATGTACAGTAATAATAAACACGGATAGCTAGCAAAGGAGACAAACAAGAAACTAGCAAACAACGAAATAAGTAATAAAATTTCACCTGATTTAGAGTCTGAAGTGAAAAATAAAACAGTAAATGTTTCACAGGGACTGAGGAGAAAAGTATGTGCCTATTTAGACCTGATAATAAGGAAAGTCACTTTTAAGAGGACATTTGAACACAGACCTGAAAAAGGCAGCGTGGAGAGCTAGAGAAAGAACATTCCGGAAGAGAGAAAACATGGCACATAAAGGCCATTTGAAAAACGCGGATGAGCCAGAAAACATAGTGAAGGAAGGGAACCAGGTAGAAAATGAGTCTAGGACGGCAGGGAAGGGCCAGAGCATGGAGAGCCTCGAGGCCCATGGAAAAAGCTCGCATTTCATTCTTAATGAATTCACTTAAAATCTTGCCAAGTTCTGGTCAGGTGAATGATATGACTAAATTACCATAAAAAATAACCCACCCTGGCCTTTCGAAGCACCAAGACGGCGGAAGTGGAACAAAAGAAGAAGCGGCCCGTCCGGAAGTTCACCTACCGCGGCGCGGACCTCGACCAGGTGAGCACATGTTCTTGGAGCAGAGGATGCGGCGGCGGCGGCGGCGGCGGCGGCGGCGGCTAGACCACGCGCTGCGCAGGAAGCTGCCGTCGCCGCGCAGGAAGCTGCCGTCGCTGCTGAAGCGCCTGCGCGAGGCCGGGACGGCGGCACCGCCCACGGAGAAACACGTGGTGGTGAAACCGCGCCTGCGCGAGACGGTCATCTCCTGGAGACGGTGGGCAGCTTGGTGGGCGTGTACAACGGCAAGACCTTCAACCAGGTGAAAATGAAGCCTGAGATGATGGGCCAGTGCCGAGGCGAGTTTTCAATCACTTACAAGCCCGTGAAACACGCCAGCCTGCCATCGGGGCCTCACACTCCTCACGCTTCATCCCCCTCGAGTCGTCTGCTGGTCAATAAAGATGGACTTCTCTTCAAAAAAAAAAAAAAAAAAAAAATTTCACCCTGACTTCTGTGTGAAGAATGGATTGTATTGGGTTAAGAGTGGGTACACAGAGACCGAATAAAAGGCGGTTTTAGGAACAGGGCCAGAAATGATGGCGGACCGGAGCCGCAGCTCTAGATGTGGGGAGAAGTAAATGAATTCAAAATAGATGTTCACGTTTACACTAAAATACGTGCTACACTGCAGATACCGTTCTAAGTACTTACATGCAATGGCTCATTTAATAACACAACAACCGAATGAGGGAGGCACTATAAATATCCTCTTTTTCAAGATACGGAAGCTAAAGCGTGTACACCTATGGTAAGTTTGTTTTCATTACAAACAGAACAAGTCTTACAGACTGTTGCTCTCATAGGAAACCAAGTACCGGCCTTTAGGGTTCTAAAGCCCTCACAAGGATGTTAATGGGCTAGAAATGGATTTTCCTGCCAATGCGCCGAGTTGCAGATAGGTGGCAGAGGAAGTGAAAGCTGTTATTTTCATGGCACCATGGCGTATTAGTACTGGAGAAATGCACACTGCACAGTTCTGGAGTCCTCTCTGCAACTCACAGTGGTGCATTCACACACAGTTACTACTTCAACTATACTTTTTGAAATCTAAGTTTTTTTTCTACTCTTTACAAGCATTGTTATAAGTGATGCTACTACAGGATCCCAGGCTTCAGGTGGACAATTTCAGAAGCAAAGACCAGGAAGGAAATTACATAGATACAAATAGAGATAGATAATTTATAGTATATGTAGATATTTATTGTATATTGTATATTATTTATATGTTACACATTTATCATATTTACTCTGGTATGTACATATGTAAACTACTGGCGATACCCATCCCATTGTTTTAGTGAGACTTTCTTCCATTTAGAAAAAAAATTAAGCAATCAAATTTTAAAAGATAATACCATGCCATTTGAAACTAAAATCCGATTTCATATTCTTTTAAAAGATTCACCATTTCCACTGAGGTTTGTGTTGGCAACCCCAGAGTATTAATTCAGTAAAGAAGATTAAATATTAATAGAAGTGTGGGATAGATCATTTTCTTTCTTTCTTGATTTAGAGCTTTATTCTGCTTTTCATTCTGAGGACATGAGGTGAATGTAGATGGGCCAAATAAAATTAGACATATTAGCATGTCGTAATTAATGCCAAATGACAAAAAACAATTTTGCAGGCCAACTGGAAATGAGCTTTTTTGGGCCTATATTAATTACCTGTAGTTTCAATTTTATTATGAACCACCAACTGCTAGAGCTGACTTCAACTCGCTTCACTTGTGCTTTAAATAATTCGTGTTTAATAATGTATTATGCATTACACAGCTATTCCTGCGGAACCTGAGTTTCAATTACCTGTCAGTTCAAATTGCAGGCTCCAAGTAATTAGTTTCTGCCACATAACCCATAATGGAACAGACCAAGTTAATAGAAAGTGGGAGAAAACTATCAAGCCAGGAGTAAATTTCAAAATTAACCAATTTGTGTACCTTTTAATATATTTCTCTACAGGAATTAAAGAGTTGTCTGTTAACCTTTCTGAGTCTCCCTTATGCGTAATAAAAGAGATAATGAGGACAGTTTCTGCCTCTTAGGGATTATTCATTCACCTTTCCAGATAAAGGCATGTGGTCCAGTTGTCAGGATTTCATCAGTGATCTGCCTTAAAACACCTTTGTATCCAGTCACAAATTATTTTGAAAAGCAGGGGCAGCTAGTACATGGTATTATATTTAGAATAAAATCTGAAGTCTTCATATGACCTGTGAAGACTTCTCTCAGCGGTTCTCAAACTTGAAGTCATGTTAGCATCGCCCAGGGGACTTTAGATTAGGTCAGATTCTGTGAGAGCTGGATAGGGGGAGGTGCTGGGGGTGGTATGGGGAGTTAGGGAGCCTCTGGAGAGGTGAAGGGTCTAGCCTAAGCTTACTTCATAAGTTTGCCAGGCATGGCCAGGTTTGAGAACCACCGCCCTATATGATCACGTCCAGAGCTACACTGCCCATGAACTAATAGAAATGCAAATTATCAGGCCCTACCCTAGATCCACTGAACAGGAAACTGGGAGCTGGGAGCCATAATCTGTGTTTTAATGAGGACTCTGGCAGATTTTGATGCCCACTAACGTATGAGAACCAGTGCTCCAAGCTCTTGCGATTCAAAGTGTGTTTTACCTTCCAGCAACATCAGTGTCACCTGGGAGCTTGTTAGACATGAGAACTCCAGACCTTCTGATGCAGAATCTGTATTTTTTTGACAAAATCCCCAGGCGATTGGCAGGCATGTTCAGGTTTGAGAGGCGTTACTCTAAGACAGTGGTTCCCCAGCCT
Organism: Camelus ferus; assembly: GCF_009834535.1. Taxonomy (NCBI): domain Eukaryota; kingdom Metazoa; phylum Chordata; class Mammalia; order Artiodactyla; family Camelidae; genus Camelus; species Camelus ferus. The sequence goes on along the minus strand of NC_045698.1, from coordinate 55,761,954 downwards.
CGGCTACAAATTGGAAGCACGTGGAGTTGCTGTAAAATATAGAGATGCCTGGTGAGCTGAGCAGGCAGCTCCCGGTTCTCCCTGTTTGACACAGAGAGCTCTTCTTTCACGATCTGGAATAAGCTTTCACGGTAAGAACGGCTCTTCTACTACTAGTGGCCGCATCTACTGCCTTTTTCACTGGCACAGCCTCAGAGGGAATCACAAAACTAAATAAAATAATCTGACTCCTGCCTCTCTCTATGCTCAGCGTGACTCGGCATCCCTGAGTCCCAAGCTTGCCTCTGGTTCTTCTGGCATGTTTTGACGTTCCCATTGCTGCCAGGTCTGTTCCCTGCAGCCCTCACTGTGCTAGAGCCACTCAACTTCCCCTGCTTTTCTCTAACTATGGGCACCTTTGGCCCCTAAAGCATAGCACTGCATAAGCCTTGGTTTCAGAGTCTCAAGTAAAAATAATTCCTTTGGCTTCTGCCTCAAAGGGTAGACATTGATGGGGTAGGTCCCTGTCTTCTCACTTCCTCACCAGGAAACAAAAGGGAAAGCCTTTGCCTTAGTTTTCAGCTAAACCAAAACTTCCAAAGAAATGTATTCATAAAACATGATTCTTGAGAATCATCTCTTCATGGTGTATCAAACATCATCACCAGATCATAAACACCAGTGAGGTCACGTAAGGAGCCACCGACATTCTGTGAGTCCCAGTGGGACCAAGTTTCAAGAAGCTCCTTTGATGGTTGACGAAGGTCCTGGAACCTGATCCTACATGTTCTGATTTCAGGCATTCCTGCTACCACACTTTATCTGGCTCTAGTACCCAGGGTCTGACAATCCCTCCTCCCCTGAGTGCACCCTCTGCAGGGTCCGCTCAGGAGCTTTCTCTGGTGTTCAGGCTAAGCAAGGGCTCTCCCATCCACCTGGAGCACAGGTACACGGTTGCCAACTCCCAAACAATGAACCGGGAGAGGTAAGGACAGAAAGTTTGGCCAAAACATCGTTGGGCACCATGTCAGTACATTGTAAATCTACTTACAACATGGCAGAAGACATGACTTTGAAAAGAAATATTTGAGACAATATATTCAAGAAGAAAATAAACTATGATTACCAAAGGGGAAAGGGTGGGGAGGGATAAATTAGGGGTTGGAGATTACAGATACACATTATTATATATAAAATAGATAAATAACAAGGACCTACTGTATAGAACAGGAAACTATACTCACTTTCTTATAATAACATATAATCTGAAAATAAAATATGTATGTATGTATGTATGTATGTATGTATGTATGTATGTATATGTTTAACTGAATCACATTGGTGTACACCTGAAACTAACATTGTAAATCAACTACATTTCAATAATTTTTTTTTAAAGAAGGTCCTTATTTACCACAGAATAAACTACTTGTTGCTGGAGTACAAATCTTCCCTCCTACCCCATTTATTTTCATTCTGAACTCACAGGCTATTTCTAGTTGCCAACACAGCCTGCTTTACTATGCTTTACTTTACTTTACTTCCAAATCACTAATGGACAGCTGAAAATGTTTCAAGTTTCGGAGCAACTACTGAAAACCAGAAGAGCTTTGTGCTATTGTTGTAACAATGTAATGAAGTCAGAAATGAATCTAAGAAATTAAACAGAATAATTCCTGCTCAAAAATATTTGTTGAATAAATGAAAAGGAGAGTCACAAAGGAATAAATCTGTGCTTTTCTGTTTGTAGCCTAAATCTAAATAAGTTTCTAAGGGTTGAGAAAACTTAGAGCACATCATTTTCATATTTTTTCCTGCTACCTTTCCTTTGAAAGCAAAAAGTTGGTTATTTTACTTAATCTCTATTCACTTCAAAAATTCACATAGTAACATACATAAATATTCTCAGGACACATGATAAAAACATATCAGTGACTACTATGAATGCTGTATGTGCAAATTTCATGCAATAGTTTCTTGATCTCTGGGATCAAGTTAAATGTCTGCATTGAGATTTGTTCACCTATTGCTGCAAAGCAACTTCTGTTTCTAAGGGCAAGTATTTACTTTGGTTAAATAGGCAAGAGTGAAAGTCACAATGGACTGACATCCAACATGAAATGACGCTAACATTTCCTCCATTTCTGAAGGCTTGGATAGACATAAATTGCAGCTATATTTTTCTAAACACTCACGTGATTTCGTAGAAATCCTAATAGCCCATCTAATACTCATCTGCTAAACCATTCAGCCACTAACGTAGAAGGCAGACAACAGTGGATGGCATATTTCTGGAGCAAAGAATGGTGAGAGACAGAGAGACAAATGGTTTCATATTTTTTTGTTTGTTTGTTTGTTTTCAGCTTCTGATGCTGCCAGTTAATAGAACTGCTCAATGAATATAACATAACAGGCTCTTGATGGTACCTATTACAGTGAGAAAAAGGGTTTCTGTCTTAATTTCAGTATGGGGTTATTGACATCATCCCACCCACCTTAGTTTCAACAGGCTCCTCCTCTATCTAAGGATTGACAACCAAATGTATTAATGAGCCCCAGAGTCAGGCTTTCTGGGAGCACATCCTAGCTTATGCACTAAGAGACCTGGGGCAGTCAGTGTACTCTCCCTGTGCCTCTGTATCTCCATCAGTAAACAGGGATGACAGTAAAATCAATGTGAATATTAAGAGAGGTGATTTAGTCACTCATTTAGCAAATATTTATTGAGTGCCTGCTGCGTGCCAGGCACTATCGCAGGTGTTAGGAACACGGTGATGATCAAGACAGAGGAGTCCCTGTGCTCACTGAGCTTACGTTCTCATGAAAGAAAACAGATGGCAATTCGCTTATGAGCGTGACTGGCACTCAATAAATAGTACCTTCGACACATAGTTATTGAGCTCTCTTTGAGGCCATGTGAGTAAAACATAGTGGTCTCAGGCAAATATTCTCTTGAATATTTACTTTCCTATTTGTGCTTTTAAATTTTCCAATGCATTTACAATGAGCAGGGATTACTTAGGTAATAAATTAGCAAGAACAAAAGAGCAATGACATAATTTAACAAAGACCTAAAAAGTGTTTTTATGGTATCTAATAGAATTATGATTCAGGTAATAATTCAATAAACATTAATTGCCCACCCTGTTTTCAGCCCAGATGCATGTTTTCCAGCTTCAGTACAGTGGTCCATTCATACTCTGTAATTTCAGCATCTCTCATCCTTTGGTCTAGTCTCTATCCTGAACCTCCTGCTTTACGAGTGGACAGAACTGTTATTTTTGTTTTCAAACCCTCAGTTAATTAAAAATCACTCTAAATGTTTTTAATTCTTATACAGTTAGAAACTCCCAAGCAACTGACATTTGCCCTTTGCTAGTGAGCTTCAAATGTTGCCTGGTTTTCCAGGTAAACTGTCTTCTCTTTTTAGCACAAATGTTTTGTCGTTTTCTATTTTCCCTAATGCTGCACATGAAATGTTATAATTAATATTTTTCTTTTACCCTTCTATATAATCAGAGCATCACCAAATTCCAATACCTGCTTTTTAATGATATATTTTGGCTCTACCTAGATTAGTACAACCTCAAAAGTCCCAGCAAGTCTTCTTCCTTTCCTAAATCTGCTCCCAGAAGCATGGTATTGTTGTATTACACTCCTCCTTCCAGAATTACTTGGCTAATTTTCTTCTACTTGTTTTACTGGGCTACATTTTTTCTTTCTTCTGGTGTCCATTTTTAAATTTCCCAATTACTCACTTTGCCCTACATATCCTTATACAAAATAAAAGTATCTGCTAATTTACTTCACATCTTAAAAAGAAGAGACACCATGGTAAAAGTCCAAGTATTCCACATATTACACAATGAAGATATTATTTCAAAGAAAGCCTGTGCAAACAGATGTTCCCAAAATTAGTTTTCAGAAATTGCACTACCCTTTAGTGCTAAAGCAATATTTCCAAGACCACTTGTTACTTGACAGAAAAATTGAAAAATTTTAGCAGACTCCTTTCCTCAAGCGTTCCTAGCACACTACGCTGTCCCATAAACCCACCTTGCATGTCACTCTGACCCCAGCTAGCCTTCTGGTACTAGGCATATGACTCCAGACCACATGACGCCATCCTTACCTGGCTCCCTAAGCCTGCTGCTGATTGCTTTACCTCTCCACTTCCATACGAGAGCATGGCCCAGCCCTTCATTCTGAAAAGCTCAGTTAAGCCCTAACTTAACACAGCTATGCTGAGGACATTACGAAATGTAAAAAGTTCTAACACAGCTAAGCAACTCTTAAAACTGTGCACTTTATCAACAATGTCCAGAGTTAATACCAGCCCCTCCACGTGTCTAGACTAGAGGTTTCTCTTAATTTCAGCACATCTGCTGCCAGGTTGCTGAAACCGGCTTCCCTCCTCAACACAGGAAGGCCCTTCTGCCAACAATTTTCCACTCTTTGGAATCGAGACCCCAGAGAAAATAAACAGAATATTTCTTAAAGTAAAAGTTTACCTAAAAGATACACTTTGTATGAGAAGGGAACGTCTTCTTCTTAATGCAGAGTAACTCAGCGTCTTTTTTTTTTTTTAAACCAATTAATTGCAAAGTAGGAGCTTGGTCTTGCACTCATATAGCTTACAGACTGCCTGGGGTGGCTCCTCCAAACACAAAAGGGGAAAACATCTTCTCTGAAAGATAGAGACAGACCTCTACCCAGAGAAATAAAATGGTCTGGCAGCTTTAAAATAGCGGTCTCCCTTCCTTTCTCTTTCTGCTTTCCCCATGTGTAGCCATAAAGCTTTAAAAATATTGGGGGTTGGTCTCAGAGAAAGTTATATACAAGTATAACTTGACCCCTACTCTTTTCTTTGCTCCTTATTATAAGGCAAACATTGAATTTTGAACTTGATTGTGATTTCAAGCTGAAGAGTGTCACATTTAATTTTGGAAACCAAGCCAGAGAACATAGCCTCAGGACCAACCAGTCTGCAGTGTGGCTATGTTTATGCACAGCTGAGGCAGAAAGATGGCTGGCAGCTGCAACAATCACATGTTTAGCATTTAGTGGTTGTGAGGAAGGATGAAAGCTATAACCTCACAAAAGCCCACAATAAGATGCTATGGAAGAAACCAAGAGGACCAATGTGGTTGCTTCCAGACTGTAGCATGCCGGTCGTCTGATTGATAGAGACTGGGTTACTTCTGTAATTTTCCCAAAGAAATGTATCTAAATACCCTTGTCAGTCAGGAATCCAGCAGGAAACAGATAACACAATCAAATTGGGTAAGTTGAAGAGAGTTTAACAAAAGGACTATATACACGGATGGGCAGCTCAAGGAAATCACAATTTATAGTGTGGTACCCCGGGCCAATAATAGTGGAGAGCTCTTACTGCCTCAGTCCTGAAGGGTCAGGGAGAGACAGCAGTAGGGAACCAGAGGCAAAGAGGAATATGTGGAGATGGGGGCGTGCTAGGAGTTAATGACTTTGCTGTAGGGCTACAAGCAGCCCATGGCAATTCCACAGGATTGGGTGGGACCCAAGGGGACACACACACTCAAGTTACTCTCCTCTCTTGCTCTGATATCCTACATTGCTCCGCATGGCTGAATCCAAGAGGAACAGTCTACACAGTCAATCTCCCAGAGCATGAAGCAGGTAGAGAAGGGTGGAAAGTATCTGGAGGGGCAAACCTATGTCCCATTAAGTCAGAGAGCATTTCTAGTCTTCTACTGTTCCCTTGTTAATAAATACAGACAGATAATGTACTGAAAATCTAAAATGCTTTAAGGACTGCATATCTTAAAGCAGTGGTCTCCAAGCCAGGATTGCTTACCTTGGGAGTACCCCCAGACTCTCTAGGGGGTACATGGGCACTCAAAAGGAAGCAATTTTCAGAACTTCAACTTTTATCTGGCCTTTTCCCCATAAAATTCATCTGCCTTTAAAGGTGTCTGGGGTGGAGGTCGTTGGTTTTACATTTGCATCCTCATTATACCAGTTCTTCTAAACTTTAGAATTCATCGGAAGCATCTGGAGTGCTTGTGAAAACCCAGATTGCTCTCCTCATTCCTGAAACTTCTATTCAATAGGGTAGGGTCCGAGGATTTGCATTCCTTACAAGTGCCTAGGTGATGCTAACACTATTGTTTCTGCGAACAAGTTTTGAAAACCAAAGGCTTTAGACAATTGCCCTTCTCTCACTTCATAAAAAACAACCACAGCATCAAACACCCCTTTCATCCATCCTGAGTCTTAGGATGCATTCACATGGGATGTAAAAACTGTGAACAAGCAAAAGGATGAATCAATATGAATGATTCTGGCTACAGAGTTCAAATCAAATCCTTTTTTTAAGTCAGGGGTTTACCAAAAAATTTTAAGAAGAACTTCATTGAGGTAAGAAGGTAACTGAACTGAAAGGTAACTGAAAATAATTTTTGACAGACCACTATTTGATTTTTGGCATATAATTCAGCAAGAAGTGAAAAAAAAAAAAAGAGTAGCATTGCATATAAAACTACCATTTCCCTTTACTTATTTATGTGAATAAGTTTTCTCAAAGTTTAAATATATAAAAAACAAAATAGGAATGGAATGGATGCTAAGCCATAACACATTTTACTTTTTAGTAGTACTTACTTATGGAAATGTGAATTGGGAAAAACAACCCTAAGCATCTCATTGAAAAATATTTCTTCTAAAATTTTACAATTTGTATAATTAGCTTTTAAATTTTATAAGAGCATAATATTGTTTTGTTCAATTGTATATCTGTAAATTACAATGACAACTCAATCCAGGAGAAGACTTTTAATTTTATACCTCTATGTTTATGTTTACAGGAGAAAAATTAATTTTCAACTTGATAGTATAAATTTTGATGTATGTATGTTGATAGTTTACTCAAAAGGAGACTTTCAAGCATATAAATGTATGATACTTGGATATAATTCCATGGGGGAAACTTAAATTTTTTAAAAGTTCAAAAATAAGAAAAACATAAAGTGTCTTATTATTAGAAGAGTATTTTTCTTTTTTTTTGTATGGATGACAGTGGGAATCAAACCATTATGGTATTTAGAGTCCACTGAACATATTTAAAAGAGTGATGTTACATGTTTATTTTAGAATGGCAATATTTAAAATATGCTGAAAATAAAATCCTTTATAATTGTTTTACTTTACAATGAAAACAATTTTTGTTGACAACTTAAAATGTGATGAGTACATAGTTTACAATTTTATTTTAGCCTAAACACTATCAAAGATCATTTAAGACTTACTGCCTTGAGGCAATCAGCTTTTAATCTTCAGCAGGGATCATTTGATGGACTCAGAACTCTGAATTAAATTCCAATTAAAACCCAGGCTTTGCTTATTCTGTTAACATCTCAGCAGAAACCATTCTTGTTCTTGTTTGGCATTTGCTCTTTCTTGTCCAGCTGGGATCCAAACATACAGAAATGAGTAATAATGGGAAAAGATTATACAATCTTGAATGACTCATTCAAAGACCTTTATAAACTTTCTCTTTAGACTTGTTTTAGAAAAGAATCATTTGGGTGAATTCTGGTTTGCTTAAGCAAATGGAAACTGCAGCACAATAAAAACTAAGGATGCACAAATATCAGCACAGAAACATCGCTGCGGCCTTTTCCTTCAAAACCACTTCACTACATTTGTAATATTGGGAAACATAAAAAGAAACAGATTAAAAATGTTGAAGTCACCACTGAATCTTTAGTCACTTGATAATAACAACTTTTGTTTTTATCTAAAATACATTTTCTCTTGTAGATTCTTCTCTTGGGAGACACGCACAGGCCGTGCACAAAATCAACTTTCAACTATTTTGCAACTTACTATAATTTTTTTCTACCCATTTTCAAACTCCATAACTTTATTTTGCATGGTATATGACTTCCAGACTATTAGCTCAGGGGTAATCCAGCTCCCACTTCCTGTACTGTATTGAAAATTCACCTGAGAAGAGCAAAGTTCTACTTGCCATCACATTAAAATGATGTACTTCTCCCTATACTGTCTCTCGTACCTCTTTTCCATTTCAGCTACCCCAGAAGACCACCATTTCTTGTACAGCACCCTGTGGTAGGGACACATTCTTCCACACAGGCCACTTAGCCTTTAGAAATGAATGGAAAACCACTTCTGGCTGACTTTGAGTAGTGCCGAGTCTCCTTAAACTTCCCACTCTATCCCGGTATTCTGGGTGATGGAACATCCCACAAACTCCATTAATTGACCTAGATCAATAAAAATTTATTTGATAGATTTATAAGCATCTAATAAGGTTGTATATGCACAAGTAATGCAAATTCTTATATACTCCCTTGGGTCATTTCTGTTTAAAGTTCTTTATAAAGATATGACAAATTGCCCATTAAAAGGACAAGCTTAGCAAGGAGAAAAAAAAAGTCTTCGGCATCTGTCCGGGCCCAACTTCCCATAGAGGTTTGACATTCTAGGAAAGAAGCTTCGAAACAAATTTCCACTCACCTTTGTCCTTTATGATATCTTCTATACAACTGCAGAACCTATAACGGAGTTGTTCTTCCAAAGTATCAATAAAGATACTGAATAGAATGTGCTGTAAAATAACGCTCATGGGATACATCCAGTATAAAAATATAACGTTGTAAAAGACCTGTCTGGCTCATTCACTGCTGAGTTTCCAGGGCCTAGTACAGTCCCTGATACACAGGAAGTACTTAGTAATAGTGAATGAATAAAAATAAAGGGAGGGATGGATATCTGGATGGACAGGACCTTGGTGTTTTTGACATCTTCTGATCAGTATTTAGATATGATCTTTTAATCAGTAAACTAACCACCTAAAAGTGTAACAATTAGGAACATAATATTTTATATTTTTCTTGAGAATATCATGCAGGCTCTGGAGATTACTTGTATCCACTATAAACAAACTATGTTATATGACCTGGGACCAATGACTTAAGTTCTCTGTGCTTGATCCCTTATCAGTCAGACAGTAACAGCCTCTCTCTTAGGCTTTTTGGGAGGTGATGCACATAAAACACTGGGCCTGATTCATAGGAAGCATTCTACAAATGTAAGATATCACTTTTCCTATTGCATGTTTCTTTAATATTTGAGATTAATGCTTAAGTATGTAGATGTGAACATTATCAGAATTACTATCTCAGTTTTTTGCAGGGACATATATAATCATCTCTCTGATAGCCACAAAATCATTTCATCCAAGCTAGCAGCTTGGACTCTGTAATAGAACTAGAATGTAAAAATGTTGGTGCACATTAGAATTTAAAGTTGTAAATAACCAGACCAGTCACAGTATAGTAAAAGAAGGATTTTAGGTTTCTTTGGTGAAACAAAAGCAGGTATAAAAAGTTACAAAGATTTTAGATTTTCATTCACAAAAAAAAAAAAAAAAGTCATTCACATTTTACACTATACACGTTATAACATAAATACAGGAACGTATTATGTGCATTGTAATCAAAGAGGAAAAATTAAAACCTAAGAGGTTGACACAGAGTTGTTCTGTGCTCTACAACACCCAAAGGTGGATCACATTTCACGCAGCAACCAAGGGAACTCGCCTAAAGACATTGTGTGTGATTGTAGCTACCTCGTGCCTTCTAAGCCAAAAGAGGTATTGCGAAAAAGAATCCACGTTGGGTTTGCTCTTTTTCTATTCGCATTTTATTTGTTGTCTTCTCAAGATCTTTCTAACTAAAATTAGGGGTAGACTCCTAAATGCTTTCTTTCCATTACAGGTTTCTCTTTAGACATTAAATTAAGTGGATAATGATTCAAAGTCATCTTCAGCAGTCACTTTATTCAAATTAAGGGGGAAAAAACAGTGGGAAGAGATAAGGAGACGTTTCAACACACACACTCCACCTAACAGGAAGAAATGCCCACACTATGTCTATATATATATGCTCCTTGCTTAGAATGGGCCAACACCATTTGCCAAAAGCTCTACACTTTTCCACTCTTTGAATAATAAACACTTGATGCATTCTATCCATCACATTATTTAATCAGGGACAAAGTACCTAGATTATATAGTTCCAAACTGTGTGAGGGAAGTATAAAGGCTAACACTGAAAAACACTTAGCATACTATGTCAATTTTCAGGTTTAGGGGAAAATAACATCCAATAAATTAAATCAGTATGGCTTACTTCATTTATTTATGTATGCTTCACAGCTGCAGCATTCATACATGAACATTCAAAACTTTATAAAAGATTAAAATGGTTATATATACAAAATTTCTTTCTTTGAACGTGTGGTGTTGTTTTAACAATCCCCCTCCCTCCAGAGCCCTAAGTCTAGATCCACTTGAAACGTGTTGATCTGTAATCTTGCAAGTTAGTGTTATGAAAGCCATTAAAAAGTAGACCTGGTTGCGTTAATAATTAGCACTTTGACCCCTAAAAAATGCTCCTGGTCATAGAAAAGTCCTCCATTCAGGCCTTTCTTGTAAGTGAAGAAAAAGGAATGCAGCAAAAAAAAGAGTTGCATGTTGCAGTCTCCAGTTCCGTTGGGATCCTGTTAGGCAGGATTCAGCATCACATGCAGGCCAACCGCACCCGTGGTGGAGACGGTGCAGCGACCTATAAAACTCTGTTAGTTGTCCAGGGAAAGCCGTCCTCAGTCTTGCTGACAAAGGGCAAGGGAAACCATTTCCAGCCTAAACGAACTACAAAAAGCAGCCGAACCAATGATTAAAGACCTCTAAGGCTCCATAATCATCATTAAATATGCCCAAACTCAGTGTGACTTTTTATTTTATATACAGGATTAAAATCAACATTAAATCATCTTATTTACATTGCCATTGGTGCTGAAATTGAGCTTTTTAAATAGTACAGTAGGCTGGTATACATTATAAAATGGTCTGCACTGGAGGCAAATAGAAAACTAAAGAAATTAGATAGGCTGGAAGTGGTTACTTTCTGCCCTCGTTTTCTTTCATTTCGTTTGCTTTCTTTTTGAATGCTAGAACTTTCATTGAAAATATTTTGGGGAGCACAGCAACCCAAAAGGACTGGACGGTTGGTCCCAAAATCCAAACCAACTGATAATACTTCTCAAGGTGATAGGAAAGGCACAAGAAGTTAGGACTTTGGCTGAAATGATGAAAACACATGTTCGCCATTTTAGGGATCAGCGCCTTGACTCTTGCCACCTCCGGCTCCAACGGTGATCATGTTTTGATGTATTTATTGAATTGTCCTTTGCTGATGAGGAATTTTTAAAGTATTTCTTAGAATAAGTCCTTTGGTATGTAGATGCTACATGGAAGGAAAGAAAGAAAGAAAGAAAACACAACAATATTACTTGCTCCATACCCTAAACTACCAATACCGTAGCCGTAAATTGAAGGTGTCTAGTGGTTGTTATAGCACGGTTGTCCACTCTTTCTAAAGGACCACTTACGGTTCAGGCAGGTAATTTTAGGCATAGCCCATTTTCCATTTCCTAGGCAACGGATAGTTGGAAGGTGGCGCTGAATGAAACCATCTTTGCAGTGATATCTAATCAGGGAGTTGATTTCATAACGAGGTTTCATCCTTCCAAAGGTCTTGGCATTTTCTACAACAGGGGGCTGGCCGCAAGCAACTAAAGAAAAGCAAATTGGGTTACTTCCAAATAATCTCGATATTTCTATTAGTAAGAGTCTGTCTTCCCTCCCCCCCCTTTCCCTCTCTGTGATACCCAAACAAGCACCTTCACCAAAGACAATCAGTTAGATTAAGAAACTGAAAATTTTCAAGACAAAACTAAATACTGAGGCTCTGGGCCTAGTTTGAATCTCATATTTCTGTCATCTTGAATTGTGTTTTTTTAAAGCAACCATAGAGCTAACTGGTTACACATCCATCTGTCCATTTGGAAAGGCCACTTTTCTGAGAAAATTCCAAATTTAAAAGCACCTATCTCATGCCATCATGTGGCCTGGTGGTATTGCCTTTATCACCACCCCAAAGTTTTTATGTATTACTCACCTTCACTTTGAATAATAATGGATATGTAACAATTAACTATTACTGTCACCTCACTGAAGATTTTACAATCTTTAGTAACATCATAGCTTAAAAATATGGACAAAATGTAGATAAAATATGGACTCTTCAGTATAAATAAAATATTTCCAAATCCAACTATGTTTCTTTGCTCTTTCCTGTCTTCTGTGTGGAGATAGGGAGCAAGTCAGGACATAGTATTCATGTTTCAATTTTGCAATTACCTTATAAATATTTCAACTCTTGGGAAGGGTAAATGAAGACAAATCTTGAAATATTTGATCATCATTTTTAACTTACAATAAAAAATTCTAAATATCTACAAACTTAGCAATGGTATAAATAATAAAAAGGAAATAGTAAAAGAAACCTTGCAATTTTAGAATTCAAGAAGCTGGGAAAATTGATTCAACTGAATTTGTATTAATATAGTTTCATTTAAAATTAGTGTACTTGTTTTAAATGATCAACTTTAAAATTGACTTTTATTAAGTGATTGTGTTTTGCTACATACCTCTAAGAAAAATATACCTTAATTTAAATATAATTTCCCTAAACTACATTTCCTATCCATATCTGATTTTAAGAATTCTATCATAAGGCCCACGAGAGCATGACATATTCTCTCATGAAAAAATGCAAATCTTCAATGGGAGAATGATTACCAGAAACCTCGATACCAAGGTGTTTGGATGTCAACATCTTAATATTAAAAGTTTACAAATATTAAATTTATTTACATATTCAAAGGCTGTTTACAACCATATTTTTTTGCAGTGACAATGTAGGTTTAACTTAAATCTTTAGCTCCTTTAATTTACTTCTGCCTGACAAAACAGATTGGAAATGACCTCATAACAAACAAAATTGTCTTTAATGAGACATAATCCAAGCATATCTTTTTATTCATATAAGAAATTGTCACTCAGATAGACATAATCTAAAAATAGATTATAAAGGCATACTATCCATAATTAAGAAATTAGAAATATTTGTGCATGTATTTGATCTTTATAAATTCCTAGAAGATAAACTGAGATTTCTATAGTAATATGTCATTTTCAATTAATAATCTACACTACTATAAAGTTTAATGATAGCTCCAATCTGGATATCTGTATTTCTTTTATTGTGATATGGCCTATACTAGGGTCCAGATACTAGCAAGCATCAGATAGAATGAGACCAAGTGGTAAAGAAGGTTAAAAATTATCAATTAGATAACTTATTATACTTGATTCTGACTAATTAAGAGTTGTCTTTAAATTTGAGAGGAAAGCAATGTATAGATTTCTTCCAAAACTATTTATAAAGGAATATTAATTATAAAGTTACACTAATTCAAGGAGTGTAGTAGTGGCAAGGACAGGCAAACAGACCAGAAATAGACCCACATATATATGCCTGATTTTGGACAAAAGCAACGTGGCAGAGCAAGTAGGGAAAGGGTCATTTTTTCACTTGGACAACTGGGTATTCATATGGTTCCCTATTTCAGAGAATACATGGGAGATCAATTCTGGATTGTTTAAATATATAAATGTAAAGAACAAAACTATCAAAACCTTAGAAAACAACATAGGATATCTTTCTGACTTTAGGGTAGGTAAAGATTTTTTAAGACACAAAAAGGTCAAAACCATAAAGAAAAGTTCAATAAAATGAAGAATTCTGTTCATCAAAAAATGCCATAGTAAAGACAAGCTACAAACTGGGAAAAGTTATGTGCAACATATAATTGTTAAGGGATTAGTAAACAGGACATTTTAAAAAAACTGCTACAAATCAATATATAAAGAAGAAATCAATTTTAAAAATGAGCAATAAACATGAACAGAAATTTTACAAAAGAAGAGCTATAAATGACCTATAAGTATATGAAAAGAAATCCAGGGAGAAGTATCCAAGAAAATGTAAATTAAATCACAAGAGAGAACATTTTATACCCACCAGATTGGCAAAAATTTCAAAGTCCGATAATACCAAATGTTGGAGAAGATGTGGAGTAACAGGACCTGTCACACATTGCTGGTGGGAATGCAAATTGGTACAACCACTTTGGAAAATAATTTGGCATTTTCTAGTAAGTTTGATGGTACATATATCCTATGACTCAGCACTTCACTCCTGGAAAAACACCCTATGGAAACTTGCAAAGGTCCACCAGGAACAAGTTCAAGAATATTCGTAGAAAATCATGTATAAAAGCAAAAACACTGAATATAACCCAAATGTCTACTGGCAGGAGAAATGATAAATAATATGTCATGTAGTCATACACTATAATACTATACAGCAGCCAAAATGAAAAAATACAGCTACATGCATCAACATGAATAAATCTCACAAACATAATGCTGAACAAAAAAAGCAAGGCACAACATACAAACAATATGATTCTATTTAAATAAAGTTCAAAATTATGCAAAATTGAATGATTTGTTTATAGGTACAAGCATCTGTGGTAATACTGAAGAGAAAAGTAAGGGAATTAAGTCATTTTCTACTGCTGGAATTGGGAAGTAAATGGATGGGACTGGAAAGAACTCACAGGATGCTCCAAAGATGTGTGGGTAGTAAGCACTGAGGTGTTCTTTTTTTCTTTATTAAAAAAATGCCTTTTGTATATATATTATTTTATATTATAATTCTTTATATTATTTTATATTATAATTCTTCTTTGCAAGTATTTAATTAAAACTACTTACGTCTCTATGTTTAAAGACGTCTAAACTATCTGAAAGGAGAAATGACTATCTTTTATAAAAGTCTAGAGACATTTATCAAATTCATAAAATTCTCCAGAGTACTGATTAATAAAGAATAAAGTCTACATAAATAAAAATCAGACAGTAGGGAGATAAAATACATGAACTGTTCTGTTTAGGTCTTCTTTTCCATTAATAAGGTAGAGCTAATGTTGTGTAAATGTCTTTCCCCATTGCGAAATGTATACCATGACGTTGCTTGTGTGAACCCTCTGTAGTTATAGGACAGGTGGTTCTCAACCTGGAGCAGGTTTCCTCCTCTCCCTCCTTCCCCAGGGATAGCTGGCAATGGCTAGAGACACAGATGTTGTCAAAAGACAAAGGAGAAGGATGAGGAATGGAGGAGAATGCTGCTGGCATTTAATGCTAAACATTCTGCAACGCACAGGACAGCCTCCCACAACTAAGAACTGTCTGACCCAATGTCAATAGTGCTGCTCTTGAGCAACACTGGTATAGGGAAAAATAACATAGGAAGCATAAGAATGTTTGGATCACAAAATGAAAAGCATGACTCCAGGGAACATTTAGAGATCTAAGAAGGCAAACACGACATTTGGATAAAGACAAACAATTCATTAAAGCCTTCTTACACTAGAAACAGGGGAAATAGCAAATACTTGATTTGCTATTTTCACAAGTCCCATCGCATAAGTGCTGAAGTAACACACATAGTCAGGAGAGATGCTCACATAGAGAGGATATTCAGAATAAATTCTACTTTCGAGAAAAGAAGAGCAGAGTGAAGTAGCCACAAATAACAGCTAGGTTTCATCTGAACTTTGTGTACCTTAGTGTTCTCCTTCTTTTGATAGAACTGAACTTTTCAATGGTGTTTGTCTCTCCTAAGACATCTACAAAGTGTGTATTTTTTTAATATATTCAAAAGTAAGTCAAATGGATTTTGTATTTTGCATTTTCACTTTGTACTCTAATTTGAAGTGGGTAAAGTCTGGGTCTAGAGACTAAATATTCACATTCTAACACCATTATCAATTGCAAAGAGGTTTAAAAAATTTTATGGAATTCCTATTTTTTTTAAGGAATAAGTTGATAAACACGCCTTAGAATTCAAACATATTGGTCAATGATTAACACTTTCAAAAATCAGCTTTCTTAGTTTTCTATGTTCAATGTCAACTAAGCAATTCTCCTCACTGTAGAACTTAACATTACAAATATTTTTATTTTTTGGTATCTTGAAAATCTCATCACTATTCAATAGTAGCTACAGGGATGCCATTTTTTGTTCTATGGTCTATAAGCATAGATTGAGCTCCGAAGGAAATGACTGAAAAAGTTGAATGCCTATGAAGACCAGCAGTGTAACTTAAAAGGAGGGAAGGTTGGAATGAGGGCTTCAATGAACTGGAGACCCCAGTCCCCACCAAGGGAGGGCAGTGGTTTTCAGCTGCAGTGCTTCAAACCGCTGATAAATGTGAACATGGGCCAAATGGCACCAAGTGTTCTTTTTTTTTTTTAAGTTAAAAATCCACATTATTTTATGGCAGATCCCAATTTTTTAATGTTGACAATTTTTTTTTAAATGTTCTCTTCATCAAAATAAATAGGTACTATAGATCCTTGGGCTTGCAGTTGTTTTTCTTGAAAATACTACCAGGGAGTTTTTCTACATAAAGTCTACATTGTTATCTTAAGCACTTGAAATCCAAGCTGAAATCACTACTGAAAACAAACTTTTCAATTATATTGAAAGAGCATAATATTCTAGAGCAGTAAGAGATGCCATACATGATATCCAGCTTATGCCTTAAAGAATGATGTTTATTCTTCCTGAATTTACTTGTTAATTGAAATGCAGACTAAATATACCTTACTAATGGGGTAATCATTACCTGTTCCTTTCTTGCAGGTATAGGTGAGGTGGTAATTGCAGGGAACATCATTCCACTGGCCATTCTCATGCCAAATAATGACAACACAATCTTCTCCAGCAGAAAAGAAGCTGTCTGGCTGGTTGGGCCTCCAGTTCTCATATTGCTGTAAAAGTGGAGAGAGAAGATAACTAACTACTGACAGTTAAAGAGTAGCAAATTGTAAGAGCGACCGGGGCACAATCAAATTACAGCGGACTCAGCCATTTCTGTTGAACCATCTAGCTGAAATAATTTTGGTGGTAAGGAAAAAGATTTTTCACACTCTGAGTGGAAAACACATGTATCTCAAAGTCTCTCTTCAACAAATATGTTTTTTTTTTTTTTTTGCCTTTGGCAATGAGACGTATCTGAGGAATTTTGTGCTACTTATCCTAGTTTTCTAAATATATAATCAATGCTCAATTTAAGAAATTTAACCACGTCATTAGTATTAATTATAATAGCATTAATGGAAGTGGAACTAGAGGAAAAAAAATCATAATCTCATCACTCTAATCTATTATATTTTCTTCCAGCCCTAAAGTGCACATATAATTGTATGTACTTGTAAGCACAGTGCAATAAAATGTTTATTCCTTCTTTAATATTTTATTACTATAAAGTACCTTTCTTTGTCTTATTTAATGTAATTGTTTTCATCAAAATTCATTTACTGGGTTAAAACAATTGACATATTTGCTTGATTTAGTTTTTGTATTTGCCCAATATGCCTATACTCATCATTTTATAAAAATTTAATCTTCTGTGTAATTCTGTTTTAGCTATGATTCCTCTGTGCACCATCCAGTTGTGTTTTGCTTTACGATCTAATCTGGAAGTTGTTTTCTCTTAGGAACATTGATCACATGTATGCATATTGACATACAAGATAATGCTTTAAAAACATCTTACTATAAATATATGTTTGCTTTCCTTTATGTAATGTATGTTCAGATAGTTAAAAGGAATTTTATTGATCTGATGTTTTTCTACTGGTTTCCTTAACATCTATATCTTTAATGGTACCTCTTGATTCCCCAGATTGAGCAATAATATATAATCTGAAAAGTCTTTCGTCTTCCATCACAGTAATACATGTCATTTATTTAGCACCTGCAATGGATGAAGCCCTCTTCCAGGTACTGCATCTGCATTATCTCTAACAATTATTCAGCAAGACTTGGAGTAATGTGAACCTTAGAACTGTTAAACACTCAAGACTCATATATATACATTCAACTTTTTCTTACCTTAAAGTTTGTCTCTATATCAACCAATAATTATATTAAAAAACACGGTCCCTATGCCTATTCAAAAATAACAAACTTTGGTGAGATGAAAATAACACTGGACTATAAACAAGAGAGCAGTTTCCTAGCCTCCAGCCTCCTCTTAACTAGAATGGGATAAGGGTCAGTTTTGTTCAGTGTCTTTCTGGCTCTACTTGAGTATCACTTTCCCGATATGTTTGGCCTACTGTCATGTATTGCATCACATCTAATACTGGCCAGACTGGTGGAGACAAACTTCCTTCATATGGAAGAAATACAGATTCAGATTTAGGTGACAATGTCTAAGGTGACTATTTCTTCTGCCCCTACAGATCTATTAGTCTTTTCTTGAATTAAAGTTAAAATAAATCTGTGGTTACAACAATGGGTTAAGAGATTTTATTTGAAAAAGATAAAGGCAGAGAAGAAAGAATGGTACATAAGAGTTAAGGCAACTGTTCCACATTCAGAGTAAGCCAAAAAATGGTCCTGCTAGTTATTCCCACCAGCATCATGGCTATTTTTATGTCTTTTTAAAAAGGTATGATAAATATACTAGAGAATCTCTCCAATTTTTCTTTCTTCTCAGAAAAAAAATGTGGTTTTTAAAACTTTAAAATATGATAAAAAGCTAGATCTTTGATAAAATAACTTTTAAGAAGAAGACCTAAAGTTTGAAAACCTCAGGATTAAGAGACCTTCTATTTTTCCTTCAGTCTCTTTGCTTAGCTCTGCTTTGAAATACACCTCAATCACGTCAACATTAAGATAGGAGATGAGGTTCCTGCTGGTAAAAAAAGAGGCCTTGAGAAGTAATAAAATTGCAAAGAACCAAAGGAAGTTTAATAAAGATTCCCCCCGCAAACACAGAATGCTGGGTGTTTTAATTTCTCTGGTGGAAATCCAGAAATTATACGGATTTAAATCCAACTCTAGTGGCCTGAATGGCACCACTGAGTCAACCCCCTAGATGGCCCTGGGAAGGATGCTCAGAGGATCATTGTCACCAAAGCACTCTTTGATTGGCAGGTTTCCCTGCAACCAGGAAGTGACATTTGTTCTGAACTGGGTTTCTAATTCTTTATTTTCATTTTCCTTGCTTATTTCCCTTTCCTTATCATCTCACCCTCCACCCACCAAGCCTTTGTTTCTTCTTTCTTTCTTTCTTTTTTTTTGCTACTCTCCCTTAGCAGATAATAGAAGAGGAACTGGAGCAACAAAGCAGATATAAAAGTCACGTTCAGCCTGCTGCTGCTGCATAACCAAGCTGTCTTTAACAGATGAATTAAAGCAGGATAAAAATTTAAATTAAATTAAAATAATAAACAAAAGAATATGAATCCCTTAAAACTAACAAAGATCTACATTTGGTAGTTTTTATGATGAAGGATTCCAGAGAGCCTCATATACTCAATCTGGATTTTGGAGCGCAACACTTTCTAGCCTACTTTCTAACTAACCTCTTACGGGAAACCAGGTGGAAAATTATCTAGAATCCCAACACCATGTGCAAACAGTGCAATGCTCTCCCTTCCCTGTCTCTACCACACTGCCCGTCTCCCTTCCTTGCTTCATTTTTCTCTATGGCATTTATTACCTTCTAATAGCCTATACACTTTACTTATTTATTGTATTTTTTCCTCCTTAGTAGAGTATAAGTTCATTGAGGACAGGAATTTGGGTTTCTTTTGTTTACTCCCATATCCTCAGTGCCAGGAGCTATGTCTTGCCCATCCTGGTGTTGTTTAATAATTAATTTGATACTTAGAAATAATGAACCACAGAGTTCCCTGCATTCTTCCCTTTCCACACCCATCCTGATCGAGGATGTTGCTTGCTGTTGGCAAACAGTAAACAAGACAGACGAACACAGGCAAAGTCAGTAGAAGTAAATAACTGTTCTGGAAAACAGTTGGCAATACATATCATACACAAAGAACTATATTCAATAGCTTGTAATAACCTATCATGAAAAAGAATATATACACACACGTATGTGAATCACTCCAGAAACTAATACAACATTGTAAATCAATTATACTTCCACTAAAAAAAAAAAAGGAATCTCTCCCTTGGACCTCATAATTCCACTTATAAAATGCATCCTAAAAAATAATCAGAAATGTGAACATTTTATGTAAACTTATTTATACTAGTAGTAAATGGGAAAAAAAATCTATCCAGCAAACATATTCAATAAATTATGATATAGCTAGACAAATTGAACATTATATAATCATTAAATATCTTATATTTAAAGACTATAAAAGGAGATGGGAAGTACTAAAAATGTTAAGTTAAAATAAAAAGCAAAATACTATACATACTCAGATGCAGCTCTGTGTGTATGTGTGTATGCAAAAGGCCAAAAGGAAATGCAGTAAAATATTATAAAATTTATATCTGAGTGATATGAGACTAAAGTAGTATTTCATTCTACATATTCTTACGTATTTTCCAGCTTCCCTAGAGTGAGCATGAGTTATTTTTCTAGTCAGTAAAAATGAACATTATAAAATGATCTATGAGGCGATCAGAAAGAAGTTACCAATTTCTTAGCTGACCCTTTTTTAATACTAAGTCAACAAACATCACTATAAGCCATCAAAGTCCCTTGACCGCCGTGTTTTTTGCAGCTGACATTTCCTCCTGATCTGAACAATAACCATCTCATTTTCACACTGAAATGAGATTCTGATTCCCTGCCACCAAAGTAATTCTCAGGCCTTAAGCTGCCCAGACTCAGACCTCTGCTAAAAGATTTAATTGTTTTGGGTGGGAACTGCATTTGGCTCCCAACAGTGATTTAAAACCCATGTTCTGTGTTGTTGCTTGGCAGAACTGTGGCTTAATGGTGCAGGACCACATTTTAGGTCTGTGGTTTTTATAAGAATGTCTGATACCCACAGGCATGTCGCACTATTACCTCATATCTGATTGCTCCATTGTGCAGATTTATTTTGGCTAGGATGCTTTGATTTTGTTCCATGTTACTGCCAAACTGACTTAGCAAAGGAAACTCCAGTTTTCTGAACAACTTTCTTTGTTTCCTCCTGAATTCTTTACAGCCTTATTTAACATCACTTGCGGGGAGAAAGAGTATCAAAAATAAATCATTGATTTTAGGTTTAATCATGTAGTTTTTTTCACTAAACCTAAATGTTAGGACGAGGTCTCTCCTCAGTAAATCAGTTCTGAGTTACGAGAATATGGTAGAGCCTTTCTCACATAGATGTGTCTCATACATACAGAAATGGAACGAGCAGAGGAAAATTCCCTATTCCCATCTGCATTTTCTTTCCTCCTCATTGGGATTATAAGCAAACATCCTGGGTGATCTAGCTCAGGTCAATCCTCTTCTGGGGCTGGATAGGCAAACTAAGACTTATTCCAAAAAGCCAGCCTGGCTTGAGGAGAATTCATTTTAACACTGTTAACAAAAATAAACGCTGATCAGACCTCAGCCTGTTTGTCTGTGTCTCCAAGACTCATGTTCCCTATTCCAAACCTTGAACTTGGGCTGTTTTCCTTAGTGACCAGAATTAGATCAATACTGTGCCCAAAAAGAGAGCTCTGAATTACTTTGCATTTTTGTTTTCTTCTAATGGCAGAGAAAATTATGACATAAAAGTCAAATAGTTGATGTAAGGGCAAGCCAACTCAGATGTAAACTTTTCTATATGCTCTATAACAAATGTGCATTTTATTAAGAGGTAACTATTTTATACCTAGTGTGAACTGCTTAATGCTGTATGTTATATGAAAAAGTTACTTTGTTTTTGGAGTTCCAGTTAAATAATTACTTCTCTGCCTCTGTATGTGTATGTGCCAAAAAAGACAACCGTTTCAATTAAATTGGATTTATTACCTTTTGAGTTATTGTTTTCCCTTTCTCCCCCCCCCCCAATCACATTTAAACAAGTTAGCTGCCAAGGTATAAAATGATTCTAAAAAACCCTGGCCAAAATCCAACAGCTAAGTGCCATTCTCTTGCATGAAAATTGCCTCCACAAACCAGAGAGTCCACTTTGAACCAATCCTAACATTGAGAGGACAAACTCAGAGCAGACTGGAGTTACTCAACGAAATTGATCAAACTTTGCAAATGCTTAGATTATTTTGTTTCAAATGATCTGTCTTTAATCGTCAAACATTTAATTCTATCTTATATTAACATAAATGTGAAGAAATATCCTGCAGGTCTTGTGGAGCACACGGGACTTCTCTGCCTGCCAACACGAGTCTCCACTCTCAGCGAGTGACCTCAATTCCACAGATCTAAGAGGGACTAGACTAAGTTTTCTTAGGCAGATTGGCTGAAGAGTTATTCTCTTCTTCCCAGCTCTTTGCAAATCTCCAACTTAATTCAGTCAACACACTGGGAGGGAAAAAGTGTATGTGTGTGTGTGTGTGTCTGGGGGTGAGGCGGGTCTCTGCTTTTGTAAGTTATCAGCAACTTACTAAAATCAGACATGGCTTACATCCTTTCAAGGAGAATCTCTGATTATATAGTGTCCAGGAGTTCCAACAGTCATTCAGAGATATCAGACGATCTTTTATCTTTAAAATACATACCACCATGATCAATGGCCCTGAAATCTCAGCAGATAACTAGCATTACAATCATGAACAAAATAAACTGAGGGTAAAACTGTAATGAAAGTAATTGACCTTTTCCTCATGCAGAGATGGATCACTGTCTTTTTCCTAAGGTTAAAAACGCATTATTTCATAGACCCACAGACACAGAAAACAAACTTACAATTACTAAAAAAGAAAAGAGGGAAGGGATAAATAAGGAGTTAGGTATACACTTTTATATATAAAATAGGTAAGTAGCAGGAACCTGCTGTATAGCACAGGGAACTATATTCAATATCTTGTCATAACCTATAATGGAAAAGAATCTGAAAAAGTGTAGAGATCTGTATATATATATATATATATATATATATAACTGAATCACCATGCTGTACACCTGAAATGAACAAACATTGTAAACCAACTATACTTCAATTAAAAAGAGCATTATTCCAGAAATATGCAAGATTTAGAAATGAACCAGGTGCTTTGCTTTGCTTTACAAAAGAAGTTTGTTTGGTTCAGCTTTGAGCACTACTTTCAGTTCAAGAAAGGAAACAAGACCATCCAATATTAGTCAATTATTGCTGCAACAGTCATGTCCCAGCTGGTCCTTTACGTGATACATACATAAGCAAACTGATTTATGAGGGAATACACAAGGAGCTGGATGGTGAAAAGGAAAGGCTGGGAGAAGGAAGGTTCTTAGGCAGGAGAATGATTTATTCTTATCCCTGCATGCATCATTCCAAAATAGTATCTGTTTTTCCACATCAAGATTTTTTCTTGTCTTTAAAAGATAATGTCAATTCAAAAATCAAAACTCTGAAGATAACATGGTCAAGCTTCAACCTCTAGTAGAGAAAGAATTCCCAGAACATGAAAGAGTCTTGTTTTTAAATCCCTTTTATCAGCATCTTAAAACTGAAACGCTTTCAAAGAAACTGGCCTTATCAAAGCTTTCGGTGATAGCTTCTTCACGATATTTGACCCATTTCAAATTCTTTTCAATGGGATTTCACCATTTCTTAACTTGGTCAAACATCTACAAAGATTGATCAATGGGCACTAACTAGTTCTCCTAAAGAGTTACACACTCTGTTTAGAGTCTCTTGGTTTCTTTTCCTCTCTACTGAAAATAGAATTTTCACACACTAAATAAAATTACAGTTCATCTTTGTATGACACCAATGTGAGATTTACTACCATCTCACACACGCACACACACACACACACACACACCTACAAACATAGTATTTCTTGGCACCAGGGAAGGATATACATAAGACCTTTACGAATGCCTCTACTCACACAGACCTGTGTAGCAGAAAGGTTCCCATCCTGGAATACAACAGAGAAGATCCAAAATGGTTACGTGGTTGGCAGAACAAACAGCAACAGACCCGGTAAGATGGGAAAACTGCAATGTCCACTGGACAGACTTGATGGCTAATCCAACAATTTTTACACGGTAGCCAGCCACTGGGTACAGTTCAAATTTGTGCCTGAGCAAAAAGTTCAAATTATTTCATATGGTGGCTCTTCAGGGTCTGCCATTAATATCTGAAACTACAAATCTTGAATCTGCATCTGCCAAGGGCCTGGTCTATCCTCTACCTTGTACCCATCCACATATTTACCTACAGATTTTCAGCTTAGATTGAGTCACCTTGTATTCCTTAAAATTCCCTAAAATTTAGATGATCTTAAATGGCCAATTAAAGGCTCTATGTTTTAGAACTATTATGGAATTTGCCAAGTATGTTTAAACAATTAATCACACACATTCCATTGATAAACTCTGTTCCTGACATTTGTCCAGCAAAGCCATTCTATGACATAATATATTATTGTAATTGTTGGGAGAATTGTTGGGCTTTGAGCTGTAATTTGGGGTTTTTTCCATGAACTGTCTAGTCACTGCTCTTTGCCTACTCTCCCTCCCCTCAAACACTGCTAATTTAATTCACTGAAAAAAATTTTCGTAAGAAAACAAAAAATGTCCTCTGGGTTCACATGCCAAAGGAACTAGCCAAGAAAAACTTTCCACTGCTATTGCTGTGTACAAAGTGAAGATACGGGAAAGACTGGTCCTAATATTTGCCTCAGTTGCTAGGATTTTACTAAGCATGTGATTCCGCATGTTAGCCTCATGCTGCATTGAGAAAGTCATCTCATTTCATATTTAATTTTCAGGTTAAAAATGTAATGCAATTCATACTAGAATTTAAAAACACAGAGCTATAGGGTCTTAATTCACAGAGAATATTATACCTGCAGAGAGACCCAAGTGGAGCTCTGGGAATGTGAAGTTCTAAAACGCAAAATACTATATGGCCACTAGGTGGTGATGGCCATCCATTGTTACATTTTGAGTTACCTAAATCACCGTTAACAAAACAGAATTTAAGACTACCCCCTAAAATCATGATTATTTACTCCATATGGAAAAAAATAAAAATAAAAATAAAGGATTGTCTGGGATATATCCTCTCAGTTTTGTGAGGAAAAGTAAGAGGAAAACACTTTGCTACAAGATGGACCTCAGCTAAACAGTATTTACCAACCTCATTACATCTTATTCTGCTACCAGTCAATGCAGCTATAATCTGAATTTTCTACTTGACTAAAACATTCAGATACAATACTTTATTTTTCTCCATTTTGCCTTTTAAAACTATCAGATCGGGGCAGGGTATGGCTCAGTGGTAGAGTGCGTGCTTAGCATGCACGAGGTCCTGGGTTCAATCCTCAGAACCTCCATTACAATAAATAAATACATCTAATTATTTATACCCCACCCAAAATAAAATTTTAAAAAAAGATAGAAATTTCAACCATTCCTCAAAAAAAGTGATACATTTAAATAAATAAATAAAATGATCCGATGATTTACATCAATGGTGAAATTGCATTGGAAGCAAAGCCAAATCTATAATATTCACCTAAATTCCTTAGAATGGGACAGATCATAAACACCTATGCACACAAATTAATGCCTGCATGTGATTTTAGTTTGTTTTTATGCAGATTAGCTAAAAAACATGCCACCTGTAGTAAAAACTCACTTTTCTGTGTTCAAACTCCTTTGATCACGTGGGACTCACAGCGCCAGTGCCGTCCTCCCATAGCCACAAATAGCACCCACGTGCAGTCGATGCCAAACGTAAGCAGATAACCACCAAAAGATAAACGCAAACTCCAAATAGAGAACACTGTCCCAGGAGGACTGCTTAGCCTTTTGAAACATATGCTGATAAGAAACCACCTTTGCACTAAATAGAGAACTCAGAATAACCACTCTGGGTTACCCCTCGCCTTTTAGAACACAGGTCAAACGGTTATCTGCCAGGAGCCTAGGAGAACTACTTATTACAGAAGTCAAAACATTTGGTAACTTTAAAATGCCTTTTTCCCCCTAAATGGCTGTGGTCACAATAGGCATTTGTTTCAGTCTGTGGAGGGTTATATTTAATTTTGTTTTATTTAACTTGTTGGGGCAAATGACCTCCCTGCGAGGTAGAGATATAGCCTCCTCTGATCCTTGTACTTGCTTATGGTTGCTCTGGTCTGAGTCCTTGTTTACTTATGTTTTGAAGGAGGTTATGGTTTTGCTGTTGTCTTTTAGCTGAACAACCAAAAGGAAAAGAGCAGCTTTGTTTTCAAGGAGAAAGAGACATTTGTTTTGGTGTCACTGCCCTAGGCTGGCAGCCTGGAGTTGGATCCTACAAACGTGAAAACGCCGAAAGGAAGAAAAACTAACTTGGGGTCTCCTGATAGTTGTTAAAGTGGCAATATGCCCATTATTTTCCTAGCTGGCAAATCTCCGTGCGGGAGAGACAATCTGTCGGCTCTGGAGCACAGCACAAATCTTGTGTAATAGCGTGAGCTCACTGCCCTACAAAGTAGTAACTATCAACAGTGGTTTCCAAAGGCTGTGAGTTCCTCCCACCATGAAACCACTTGGAGACGGGCCCCAGGCATGGCCCCACCAAGCCACTTGCATTTAATCCCCACCATGAACAGTGCCAGTGGGTTCCTTCACCCCAAGTCTGTTTGTACAGGTCTTTGGTCAGGAAGCACTAACAATCCAAATGCAATGTGAAACTGCCAAACCCATTCAATAGTTTTTTGGCCTTTTCCATAGTTATGCATTGCCTTCAACTAATTAGCAATTACATTTAAATAATCATGTGCAATTTTAAAGTTTCATAGCGCACTGTTGGAAAAACATCTGTGAGAAGGAGCTACTGCATTGATAAATTCTTCTTTTAAGGAGAATCTTGTCCATTGTGATTACTCTATGACTCAGTATATTTCACATGAAGAACTAGGTCTTGGTTTCCAATCAAATGGAACTGCAACACAAGTAAAAATTTTCACTGGGAGCTCAGTGGTCTTTCAGAAAAGAAACTGAGAATTTTGCTCGTGAATAGTGTGTTAAAGGATATAGGGAAACAGCATATGTTTTCCTTGGCTTTTAGGTGAATCTAATGAAGACTGTGAGGTTTAACATAATTAAACTAATGTTGATACGCAGTGTGACTGGTCCACAGAGAAGTGGCTTTTGACTTGGAGCTGAAACCACACCACAGCCAAGGTACATCTATCAGCAAACACTTCACAAAAAGTCTTTTAAGATTTTCAGGGAAAAAAGGTAAAACTTGAGTTTTTGGTTTGGGGTTTTGTTTTGCATCATTGATTTCTGCCAAATCATTCACAATCCCTTCAAACCTACAAACCTACAAATAAGCTTAGAAAACACAGGGAATTAGTTAATACTCCTGACTCTCTTTTCAACGTCCAAGACATCTAGGAGAGGGAGGAGGATACGAAGCTTTGTGTTTATAAAAGGGTGATAATGATACATTCCTGCAGAAGAAAGGATAACAGTTTATAGTCTTCGATTTTTTACTCCTTTTCTCTGACCCTTTTAAGTGTCTCTTCCTGGGTTAAGGGCTATTTCTTTACTGTTTCCACCTTTTTAAAAGCTGTGTTTTCTCACAATACTTTGCTTGACACACTGACGCGTTGATTAGGAAGGAAGCAAAGGGGGCTCTGGATTTAAAGTCAAATCCACAACCAATTTGGCTATTTTCCTGCATCAACTCAGCATCTAAACCAGGAGGACAAGTGGGTGTCTGAAATTCTAGGGAGCTAGTTTGCCAATGCTCGACCATGCTTATCAAAACGAGAAAAAACTGCAAAATTCAGGTATCTTCCGGAAATGCTTTGTTCAAGCAGGATTTTTTTTATGCACAAAAGGCTATCAGTTAGCCTTTTGTAATCTATATGATTACTATCAAGGGGCAAGATGAGTTGTTCGACTTGGAAAATAGGACGTTTATGGGTCTGTGAATTAGTAACTTGTTTGAGAACTTCCTAACTAGATCCAGACAAGGGCAGAGGAAAGGATGTCTGTCTTCTCTAAAGAGGACACTAGAGAGTAAGAAGGAGGCCGTGACTACTTCCCAGGAAGCTGACAAGTCAGCAGGCTGGCACAGGGTGACACCGAAGGCTGACAAAATAGAGGTGACAGAAAGAAAATGCGAGAGACATAGAAACTGCTTTTTTAAATGTATAAGGATAAAGTCAAGGTTTTTTTCTTTTTTTCTGAAAAAATCAAACTTTCCTAAAGCTCCTCAACATTTTTCAAAGGGAACTGGATTGTCAGTTCTATTCAATCCTCAGCCTCTGGACAGCACAACCTAAGGTGACATTTTCCTTTGAAGTAACTGCATCTGTTCCACTGAAACATCCGGTCCCCAGTGTGAGGGGTAAGCTCTGACAGGGCTGCAGGAACTCACTAAAGAGAAGACAGGAAAGCGCAATGCAGACCACAGGAGAAGTCCCCCTGTGAGAATTTTATCCCTGGGGGACAGAGGGAGAAGGGCGCAAGACAGTAACAGCTTGAAATCTCTGAGGTCTACAGTGGTTGGGAGGTGTGTTACAAAAAGCAGAGTGATTAAGACACCTAAGTGTTTCCACCATCTTCTGGACTGTGCTGTCTGTGGACAAGCTGTAGTCTGTAGTTGAAAAGAAAGTTGTGAAAATGATTTTGCAGGATGTATATAAGTGGAGAAACATGAATGATTCCATAGTGTTCCCTGATGTCTGGCTCCCTCCGTGCTAGAAAGAACAGACGCAGATAGTGGAAGAATAAAGGAAGCCCGGCCCAACCTTAGGCAACCAAGGCGCCCTTGCTCACGTGAGCTATAAAGAAATGAAAGGAGCATATAACATTCAGGAGTGAGATTTCCTTTTGCTGGTTTCACTACATTTTGGATTTGGATAATAAGGCTTTTTAAAGTCAAAGTTTTTAGTAATTGTCAGTTTCCTAAGGCTGAATGGAAAATCTGCCCTGCTATAATTCAAACCTGTGAAAAGTTTGCTTGCCATGTCTTCTTCCCCAAGCTTATGTATTCTTGGGACAACTGGGGACAAAACTGTCATCATTTCTAGCAAGTACATCTATTTTCCTTTGGGTTAACAACTTTTGTAAGCTGCATTATGCTCAGCTACATAATTCTGTTTCTCAGAAACATTTCTTTTCATCATATTTGTAATACCACCTGTTATGTTTTAATGTTTTCCATACTTATACAACTTTAAACAAAATAATTAATTTAGATAAACAAGAATCAGCATAGAGATTCAGCCAAAAGACTTCACTGGTCATTTCAGGATTCAAAAAATAACAGAGTGAGTTGGCTGAGCAATGTATAAGTATTGATGATCATTCAAATACCTATTTTTGTCAACCACTCTGCCAAGTGCTGAAAAAATAGAGATGAAAGTTAGTCCCTGTCTCAGAAGGCTCAGTGTCAGGAAATGAGTGCCTCAGGGGTCAGTGGTAGGGTGGGAAGAAGGCACAAAGGGCTCCTGGAACACAGAGGACGAGCTCTCAGTCATACATGCTAGGAAGGCTTCCTGGAAGGAGACTCTTGGTTAAGCAAGGTATTGGAACATTTATCAAATGAAATTAGGGCAAGAGGTGAGAACATTCTAAGTACAAGGGCAAGAGGATACAAAGACCCACAGGAGTGAGATGTCATGGAACTTATTCCAGGAACCATGAGTATTTTGAGATGAGACAGCTCAGGAAGTGGCAGATGGAGTCGGTGGGCTCGGTATGCTTTGCTAATAATGGCCAAATTTTATACCAAAGGCAAGAGGAAGACATCACAGAATTAAAAAGGGAGTAAGTTCAGAACAAGGGGAGAGGAAGGTCATAGGCACTGAAAAAAAGAGCTGGGGGAAAACACTTCAGACTAGTCATTCATTTAACAATAGGTTAAAGAAAGAACTTAAAAGTCAGCTAATAGTAGAGCAGCCAGATAAGAAATGTTTGTTTAAGTTCACCAGCTTTAATGTGTATTTAACTTGGATGGTTTAACTTCGTGTCTTTGAAGACATGACTTGGGTGACAAGTAAGGTAATTCATTATTAAAGTTATTTGTCAGGGTTTCTAATAAGCACTTGGGGCATTTTGCTGTTAGAGATCAACAGTCACATTAAAGAATGACTGGTCAGTAGGAACCCAAGGGATAACCCGAAACGCGACTGCTTAGAAGGAAAGCCAGTGACAAGGTGAAAACTGAAATGTGTTAAGAGAAAAGAACCTTAATAGAAATCACAAGGGTAAGGCTAGAACCGGTTTTGTTCATGCATATACTTTTGTGAAATTTATTGGGTAAACACTGCAAATAAATAATATTAAAAAACTGTTTTAAGGATATTAACAAAAGCAAGAATTTGGCATGTTCTTAATATATCAACATCTTATTACAGAGACCAATAATGTGGAATGAATCCATCAGGATAAGGGCAATGTAGATAACTTGGCCAAATAACATTATTCATTTAGTAGAAGCATATAAATTGAATTATGTATGATTATAAAGCATAATCATGTTAAATATGATATGCTGCAAGTTTACTGGCAACAAAGTTTAATTATTTCAAGACAAGAAATTATTGAAATTGAGGCCTAATATAAACTTGTTTGTTTTTAATGTAAGACTGAATAACAAAAGATACTATACAGTACATTATCAAAGGTTCTTTTTGTTTGAATACTGCTATACCTCCCAAGAAGGATAAGCTCTAATAAACTTTTCAAACAAAAAGTGGGGGTAGAGGGAGAGGGGAGAAATCCCTCTAAAACATAAACAAAGTCCTTAAAATTGCACACAGTCGAGTTAACACCATTCCCAAGTGTAAGCAGATACTGCTTTTCCCGATGAAGAGTTTACTATTAGGGATATTTTCAAAAGCAAGACACTTGGAGTAAACAGTGAGACAAAGGAGAACTATTTTATTCAAAGGCCTGAGCACATATGGAACCTGTTAGGGGGCTGGTGGCTGTAGACAGAACTACAAACGAGTTTAAAAGACACCTAGGCTGTCTCGGAAAGGAAGGGATGGAGGCGAGGGTGGTTAGAAAAGCAGAAAGTGGGCCAGAGATCAGTCAACTGGGAGGGAGACGGGCTGTTTGTTGGGCAGATGGTCTTTTCTGTTCCAAAATGTTCAAAGTTAAGGGACACTCCTTAGCACACTTTTATTTTACACAAAGAGTGAATGGTCTGTCAGGACTTTTCCTGGATTTAATCGTGCCATTTCTTTGATAACTTTGCTTGTTTCTGTAATTCATTTGCTGCCTTCTTCCAACTGAGGCCCTTATTTGGTGTTCTCTCAGCCCTTAGGTGTCAATTTTAATTAATGAATTAATCAAGAGTAAGGTTCTTGTTTATGTTGTATAGTTATCTGTTAGGTTAGGTTATCTTCCTCCGAACATTTCAGAGGAAATCAATATTTTTCCTCAACAAAGTGCGATGCTTGCTTATTTACCAATTTTGGGACCAGTCTAGACTATGCAAATGGTGATTCAGTTATTTTTTTAATGATATTTTTCATAGTCCAGTCCATTAAAAATTAATGGACATGGATGAAAAAAATAGTTGAGTTGGCTTACTTCAGCATAGTGGGATAACGATGTCTGATGAATTAAGCCTACCTGAATGACAGGCAAGAGAAATTCCCTGACATATTTTACAGATCTCACTTATCTACAAGCTATAAGCCAGTATTTAGCCTCACCAACCAGGCTCTCAGGGAGTATAGGGCCTTAACCTAGACACCTTGAGAAACAAAAAACAGACAAGAGAACCACTTTGTTGAAGAGCTGACCTGCTAATGTAGAGACCAGAGTAAACATCTAGTAACTCACAAACATGTGAAGAATGAAAAGATACAAATCAATTCTATATAACCAATGACAGACTGGCAACAGTGAGGACTTCGCCCAATCAGGTCAGCATGCTGCCAATGACAGACTTAACACACACTCCACTGGGCCAAATGCAGCTCTTCCAGGCACCCAGCAAATAGGTACACTTTGAGGTAAGCTGTGGTCCAGCACAGGTAAGTGCCAACCGGAACCGGCCAGCTGAGTCCTTGGCATTCTAGCTTCTATAATACGGCCCACAAGAGCCTGCACTTTTCACTGGGCCGCTTGTAAAGGAAAGTTTGTGGGAGGAAGACATGATAGTGAGTATCCTAGACCCAATTTATCCCACAGGAATGACACGTGCATTCAGCAAGGGAAAACTTACTAAATGTCTGTACTGTATACTACACATTAAAAAATGATAAAAAACAGCTTTAATCCTCTGTAATATATAGGGAAAAAATCCTTGAAATTTTTATGTTCACTTATAAATTAAGTTCATAAAGACAAAATGGCCTAGCTTCAATTAAAATTAATATATAAGAATTTAGGTTGTACCAACCACTATAAATCTGACCAAAATTATCCCCCTGAAGTTATTATTCATTGCAGCAAAGTGAAAACATACAGATGCCACAATTGCAGATAGACCATCCACCTAGGACAACTAAAAGAAAGCGAGACTATCGATGCAGGGGATGTACCCACACACCTTCCTGGGAATATATTTTACGGACTTTTTCTCCATCTTGCCAATGAACCTACTTATGGACATGAATGACAAACAGTTCTGATTAAACATAAGGAGTCATGACAGAGAGAAGGCAAGTGGGCTTTATTTCAGGGTTCCTACAGGCAAAATGTGGTAAGGGATATACTTTTTCAAGTCAAGCAGAAACCCTATGGCTTCATCACTTAACAGCACTGTGACTGAGAGCAAGGAGCTCAGTCTAACTGATCTTTCCTTTCTTTACCTGTGGAACACCTAACGCCTGTCCTAAAGGTTATAGTGGAGAATAAGTGAATGCAAAGCGCTGAGTACGATGACTGACACAGGGATGATCTGAGGGCCCATCCAGGGCACAGAGAAGCTTTCCTGAACAGACAGAGCAGAGCTTCTGGAAACAGAGATTAGTCTGGCATCTGTTCTAGGATGAACGTCATATTTTGCCAAACTCATTACATCCAGATGAGTGGAAGTAGTGAATGAAACTTAGGCATACACAAAAAGAGTTTAAAAATTATTTTCAAGTCTCCCTCCTGTTTATCTAATTTAGAATTTCATTTACACTTAACTGTCTAACCCAGCTCTCTGTCTGCATTTTAGAATCACCCAGGGAAAACAGAAAATCTAGCTGCCGGAGGTTTTGCTTTAATGAATTTGAGCTGAGGCCTAAACACCAGTTTTTAAATTATGCTCCCCAGGTGATTCTAATGAACAGCCAGCGCCTAGAACCACAACTAGAGCTAGCCACACTTAAAGTAGTTCTAAAAAACATTAGGCTCATATGGATTTACCAGTAGTGACTCAAAACAGCATCACCCATCTTGACTTAAGAAACTTATTCCAGCCTACTCAAGGATGTGGCCAGTATTATTAAATTACTATTTTTTTAAGAAGTAGAAAAAGCTAACAACAACAACAAAAACAAACAACAACAGCAACAACAGAAACCCCATAAAATTAGTCTGCAGAATTTGCATGGAAGGAAATTTACAAGATCACGATTCAACAATCTTTTTTAAGATACAAAAAATGAGCATTGTTGCTTGGTTAAAAATGAGTCATGCCTTATAGCAGATTTCCAGCACAATTTTGTAAGAGGAAAAGGTATTTTTTAAGGGCCTTTCCTCTTACAATTATTATATTTCTTTTTGCTTTGCAGCTATAAAAGGCAAAGATAACCATCTGAAAGATAGCCCTGAAGCAATTCTGCTGACGTGCACCAATAGTTGGATGGGGTCTCAGAAAACACTCAGGTGTTTTCACCCACCTCCATATCACCGAGTGACCCTGAGCAAGATGTTTAACTGGTCTCCAGTCTAATGCGCCTCTGTAACATGTAATCAACCCATAGTACCACAGTCTAGAATCGGCATCATCCTCATCAGCCACTTACCAGTGTACTGCCATCAGTCCAACGGAAGTCGTGCTCAAACATCTTGTCATTGAGGCCTATCCACTGATAATCATGGCCCACACCTGATAAGGGGACAACACAGACGTGTTTACTACCTTTCCCACAGACGGATGCAATGTATCAAAGAAAACTATTTTAAAGTGAATCATCTTTTCTGGCTGGATTTTTTAGTTGCTCATAAAAATCTTTGATGGTTTATCTTTTGTTCTTCCGCCCAATGTGTTTTAAACTAAAAAGCTAATTTGCAAACATCATGAAACATTAAAATGTCAGACATGGACAATTATTTCCCTCTCCGTTTACTACAATTAAGTATTTTTTTCCATCTTCACTCATGACAGAAACTTTCCACTTATTTTTTTTTTTATTAAGCTGTACAGTTGGCAAAAATTCAGTGAACCAATAAAATGTGACAGATCTCACCCATGCTAGCCTCATTTTGGAAACCACATGTTTCTTCTCAAAGCATTTTAAATAATGAACACCTAGACTGGACAGTGCTGCAAAACTTCCTCAAAAATAATTACTTTCACGATGAAATGAGTCACAGTCCAAGACACCATGAAAAAAAATTAAATGAACCTTTACCCAGATTGCATATTAACAATCAAACTTCTAAAAGATAGCAGGCATAATGAGAACATGTTTAATAGAGCATCAAACAATGCTTCAGGAGCAAAAAATTTCTGTATGTTTGCTACATAAAAGCTAGCTGCCCTCTTCTTCGCTATAGTTTAAAGGAGTTATTAAACAGCTCAGGTAGTATGTTTCATTAGCTTTCAGTCCCCATCTATTTATGTTCTTCATATGAGGCCCATTTTCGATGGTCTAAAATATTTAGAAACTTCGATGAGAACCAATTATGCACAGAGGTTAAGATTAGGGTGCTATGAACAATTCAATTTTAATTAGTGGGATAAAAATAGCTGAAAGCAATTTTCTCTTTACCTTTAGATGTTATATGTACATATTCAAAATACAGACCTCAAAGCATGGGGAGAATGAGACTGGAAACATAAGAGATGGTCATTATTCTAAGTCAAAAAATGATCGAATGGCAATTTTATATGATTCAACCTATAGCACGCGGCTTCAACCATTACTGCTGGCAAACCACGAAATGCCTTCCTATGATATAACGGAATGTTTCTCAAAGTAGGGGACTCATATAGGAGAGATGATTTTTAAGTAGTTCACAGATGAAGGATTTAGTAAGTCGAGTCACAACTGACAAAGCTACTTGTTTTCAGTTAGATACAGGAAAAGCTAAAAAGGTGGTGAGAATGAGGGAAGCCTGAGAAAACCCACACACAGTTGGTACGTACGATTCACAAACATTTGTTCTTCATGAGACAGAATGCTTGTGAGATGGGCGCCCTGCAGACGGCATTCCCGTTCAGCTGCATCCCACGTACGTCGATGGGCGAAGTACTTGTAGCACTGCCCTTGAAATTTGTGCCAGCCGTAGTCACATGTCTCTGTGTCTGGGAAGAAACAAGACAGGAGCTCATTAAACTCACCTACGTCATTCAAACTGGGTTCACCCATCCAAGTGTTCCCAGAAGACCCAAGACAATATCAATGCAATGTCCCCAAAATAAAGGATTCACAAATTTTGGTCACGATGACAAAGAAATGATATAGAGAGCCCAACTGATTCCTGCCAAGTGGTTGCAATACATGTTAGGATGGGAGAGGCACTACCTAACTGCCATTTCCTTGATGAAAGCCGGTTTCAGCAGGAGAAAAACTGAAAATGCGGCCAGTCAAAACCTCAGACTGCAGACTCTACTGACTCACTTGTGAAGCAATTGGGACTAATTCCTTACCAACACAACTTTTCTAAAGAGCATCATTCAAGTGATAAGATAAGAATTCTGGCTAAAAGGATTATGAATGCTCTATTTACATAAGGACTTCAAAGGCACTGGAGGCAGTCCTTTCCCACTTCCTAGAGAGATAGCTGGGTGGCCAAAGGGTCTTGTCAGGTAAGATTTACTAAGAGGAAAAAAAAAAAAAATCATTAGTAGGCAGCTTCTGGGATATAGCTAGGATTGTGTGCCTTTTTCCCAAAAGGAGAGGGAATACAGGTAACTCCCAGGGCAAAAGCATTGGGATTTGAAGTTTACCAAGAATGATTTTACCTTAGTCCTCCTTATTCTATCCAGTCATATTATACGTGTATATATGTGTATGTGTATATACATCTATTTTTTCTCTTTTGCAACAACGCTATAACCAGTATCCTGGGGAGCTGAAAACACTTTGCAAATATGTCTAAATTTTACACTGGCAATAAGCTTCAGCCATCCTTTCTAGATGCCAGTTTTCAAGTATTTCATAGGAAAGTTGCCTTGCTCAGAGAACTGCATTCTCACTGGCGATCTTGCCTCAGACTTGCCTACTCACAGGTGAGATTACACTATAGCTATTAAATAATGATCAATCAAAATAATTTTAACTTTCACAAAACATATCTCACAAACATACTGAACTAGTTACATGTAAAAACTAACAAAGCTGAAAAGTGTATAGAATTGTAGACACCACGAAAACTCCAGATTACCTAACGGTCAGCTTCCCCTCCCCTAATTTTACTGATTGATGAAGATAACAAAACTGTACTAGATGAAACAAATGCTCATTTTATATGTCTGACTTGGTGGCCAAGTTGAAAGTCAAATATCTCCTGACTCTCCTCCATTTGCTCCTCCTTCTGTAATTGTGGGAAAGTACACATGGCGAGAGAGTTCATTTTTTCCTGGCTGCAGTGATTTAGACCATAATCATACAACAGATGCAGCTTATTTCTGAGAGCAGTCTTTATTTCGGTTTAGTCTATCAGGCTTGTTGTTTAGTTACAGCCAGCTGACTAACTGATTTAAACAAAGTGCACCGGAAGTTTTGAGTTGTTTTAGGGTTGTTTGGGGACCACCAGATCTCATAGGAAAGGACTCAAGACACAGCTCGGTGGTTTGGTGTAAGCGCAGCACTTAGGACCCGAGAATGAAGTATATTTTGGCTACTCGGATGTAGTGATGTTCCTTTTGGGAAGTTCACGTGGAAGAATTCAGAGGTGAGGTGGGAGGGGTGGCGAGGAAACAGATCTTCACATAAGAAGGGGTTAATTTATAGGGGAGGAGAACCGGAAAATTTTTTAGAACATCCTTACTGCCAAAGTCAATGATGTGATGTTGTTACAGCATAGCTTTCCTTAATCTTGGAAATGATCATTTATTTGAAGATATCCAGTTTAACAATTCTAGAGGATCCCTAACTTACTGAATAATATATCAGAAAAAACATTCTATATACTCTTTCTTATCCTCTATTAACCCAAGTGGTTTTAGTTTGGTTTTCTTTCTTTGTTTTTTATTGTTAAGGCAGATTAAGTATTTTTCCTCTTTCACACACAAAAACCTCAAATGATCATAAAATGTAGGTGCTACAAGATCTTTCTCAGTTAGCAGGTGCATATATTCCTATCAGAACATGGGTCCAAAAAATAGGGGCAACGTTTCTGCTAAAACCAAATAGGGACAGATTATTTATCTGTACTCTCTAAACCACAGCTTCCCACTGATTGTAAATACATGTGCAAATAACACTTGACAGGATGACTTTATTTTTAAGAAAGTGAAATCTCCACACTGATTCACTTAATTTTTATTATTCATGAATTCAACAAATATGTGATGAAGGACTGTGTGACAAGTAGCATATTCTAGGATGCTATTCTGAAGGGTGATATCAGAAGCAGTCTGCTTGTTTTAACAAGCTTATCGAAAAATAATGTGATACATATTGTTTATTAAAAGGCAACTCTTTTGGATGAGTATTATCCTACATTCATAAGTATTATCCTACATTTGGAAAACTTTCTTAGGCTTTACAACTCCTATAGTGCATATGTTACATTACAAAGTCCCAGGTTTCGTTTTGCGTGCTGGTGTTAGGGGTGGTGGGGGAGGGTACAACAACTCTTGGTCATGACTGCAGAAGCTGAAACCATCAGTCTTAAACAATTTCCCTAAAAATCTATTCTCTTTATGCTACATAGGTAATGTTTTCAACACCTCTGACATACAGCCCTCAAGCCTTCAGAAACTGTCAACGCTTCGGCACTTCTGACTGGGAAGCTATATCTTAACTTTGGCCGGGAGCAAATTGTGTGTACAGAACTCTGTCTCCAATGATCTAAGACCCCTTTCTAGATTTTAGCTCTGTTATCCTTCCACCAAATGTATCCCCTACTCTAGAGTTCCTGGGAGTTGGAAAAGTTACGAATGCAGAGAACAGAAAAGGTCAGCTGAAGAAACAAGATAGTCATCACCGAAATTTGGATAGAAAACTGTTTAGACAACAATGCTGCTGTTAATGAAGAAAACATTTGTTCTTAGGCAACCTGAAAAGAGGGGAAAAAAATCTTTCAGTGTCCTGGCAATAAATCACAGGAGCACAGCTGCATCTGGTAAACAGACTGGGATAGCTGTGCCTGAGCAAATAATGTGGATGAAAGTTATCCTTGCTTTAAGATAAAATAGAATGTCCCTGAAGGTTAGATGGCACCAGAAATGAAAGAAAAAATGAGAACATTTTAATATTTGTTTTAGAGGGGGGAAAGGTAATTGGTCCTAAAGTCCCTTCCATGGATATTACCACCGACTTCATCAGATACACATATTGGAAGAAAAACAAAGCTTATCTTTAAAAGTTACTTTGGAAGTGTGAAGATCCTGAGAAAAACTTGGGCTTTCCAAGGCCTCTTAGGTTCATTTTTCCCACACCCTAATTTACTAGCTGTGTGACCTTGAACACATGATATTTCCTTCCTGAACCTCACTTTCTGGCCCATTTAACCCACAGAAATACTGCATCAACCAAAGGAAATGATGTATCTGGAAGCATACGGAAGATTGAAAGGTACCCAACAACCAGTATCTCTTTTTATTCTCTGCCAAGAACTATGCTGAGTTACCAAGATCAAAGACTCTGTTTTATTCAGAGCTCTATCTCCAGTGCCCAAAAGACTGCCCAGAAGACAGTAGGTGCTCAATAAACACATGCTGAACAAATGATTTTTTGAATCACTCCTTGAACCTGGAACTAAGGGAAGCCAGAATCACTTCAACATCTGTGACTGTCTCAAGTATCTCACCGTTTTGTTTTCTTCAATAAATATCATCTTTCACACTATTTTTTCTTTAAGAAGAGGATCTTATTTGGTCAATTACCATATTTCCCTTTTAAAATTCTAAAATAGACTCATCCTATGCAATAAAAAGAAAGGAAAAAAAAAACCCCTAAAAAAACCCAACCATCCCCCACCTCTTTGCATTGGCAATTCAATGCATGCCTCTTTTAGTTCTGCTTTAATTGTGGTGACATCCAGATTAACGCTGCAAAGCAGAATGTGGGGCCAGACTAATATGTCTGAGTTATTAGACACTCATTTTCGTTTTGTCTGGTGGAATGGAAGTTTGGCATTAAGCGCTTTTGTCAAAGCCAAACCATCCTATGACTTTAAGCAGAGGAAATCGATGTTCCAAAACTGAGTGTGCTGAGTATGCAATCTGTTTCTGATTGATGGGCTCTGAAATGTTACCATTAACCACCTAAAATACACTCTCAGGTTGGCCATAAAATGCAAACTACAGGGATCACGAAATTCAAGCCATCATGAATTTAGGCCTTTCTTCCATTCAGAAAAAGTAGATGCTTCTCCGGTGGGGAAAAACTTGATTCACAATATCTTTTCTGTAGTATTTGCTAAGCCAAGGAAAATATATTTGCACAACTATATTAACTCATTTTCCGGAGACGGTTGACTATGAACAATAAGCCCATTGAGTCTCAGGTGCTTAGGGGGAGAAAATAAAGGCAAGGAACACTGAATTCAACATTCCTGGGTACAAGCCACAAACACGGATTAAGGTTGATGCCCAGTTTGTCCCCAGGAAAAATACATAACAACAGTGTTCCTTTTGGTGGACAGAGGTCCTTAAATTCAGTTCAGTGTGCCTGCTTGCAATTCCATTCTATCAGCAAAACAACAATAATCCAATCAGTATTATTGTTCAGATGTGAGCTTGTGTGAACATACAAGGAAACCTAATGTATTTAGGCAGCCTGTGAATTTCCTCTGCAGAAAACAATATAGTCAAAATTGCTAAAAAAAACATCCAAATCATTCTGACAAAGGGCTATCTAGAAGTAACATTTGAAATGAGGTCTCAATACTGTTCATCATACAAATGTTGTGTGAGCCCTTACCTCGCTCACAAAGAGCACCAATGTAGCTCGGCAGGCAGAGACACCTGAATGTATTAAAACCGTCAACACATGTGGCTCCATTGCGACAGGGATTCGAGTGACATTCATCAAAATCTGAAATAAAATCGTAAAAGGCCACAAAAGTACTTTCAAATAAGGTCAAAGGATCCTATTTAGCGTAAGATTGCCAGGTAAAATACAGGACAGCCAGTTAAATTTGAATTTCAGATTTAAAAAAAGGAGATTTTATTATGTCTCATAATACAGTTAGGGCATACTAACACTAAAAAAAATCTTTTTTTCATCTGAAATTTAAATTTAACTGAACTTCCCATGTTTCTATTTGCTCAATCTGGCAACTCTAAGAAAATTTCAAATAGATTCAGAGTAGGGCCATTATCTTCATTGCTTTTAGATGAGTCACATGAGCCCTAAAACCAATAGAAAACCCTCTTAGCCCTCCCACCCCACGTCCTGGCTCATGCTCTGTGACTTCACCTGTGAAGGACTGTAACTACTTAACTGGCCTCACAGCCTCTGGGCCCTTCCCTCTCCAACATAGCTCTTACTCTGCTGACTGTCATCTTCTTTAGACACAATCAAGATAATTTTACTCATTGGCTTTCAAACATTCCAAAGACCCCAACTGCCCAGGGCAGTGGTCCTCAGAGTGTGGTCCCCAGGCCAGCACTAGCAGCATCACCTGAAAACATTAGAGATGCACGTTCCCAGGCCCACCCAGACCTACTGACTCAGATATTGTGGAGGATGGGAACGACACGGTGCGGCTGACCATGCTCTCTAGGTGATCCTGATGCCTGCTGAAGTCTCAGAATCGCTTCACTAGATTATGAAGTAAAATTCTCCAATGCCTTGGATCCAGGACCCTCTTACACCCATCTAGATCCAACTTGCATTCCAATATTCTCTCCCACAAATGCTTACGTAGGCTTCCTGAATACTCATGGTGCCCCAGATGCATTCTGCTGTTTGTGGTCTCTGTGCTTTAGTTTGTATCAAAATCCTCCCCAACTTTAACGCCTACATCAAATACAACCTTTCTACACAGACCTCCATGATCTCCTCTGATGACATTAATGCCTTTATTCCATAGCATTTTGCAATTCCACTAAAAATTTAATTAATGTTTTATTAAATATTCAAAATGAATATACAAAGTAAATTTCTTAAGAGGTACAGACTGTATCTTTACCTAAAGAAATGGCCTTAGTAAAAATGATTTTATATAGTAATGACGGCAAATACTTTTATAGTGCTTGCTAAGTGCCAGCCACTGATCAAACAGCTTCACGTACGTTAACTCATTAAATTATTTTTAATTGATTTTAATGTGAAAAGGAATGGGAGCCACATAAATGCTTTTATATATATACATGTGAGTTTGATGTTTAAGATATAATTATTCCTTCTATGTTATCTATTGCGATACCTACATCCTCACTGATTAGCACACAAATAGACCCTACTAGCTTTTGTTGATTTTTTTTTTCAAATAAGCACTCTTTTAACATGAATGCAGGGGGTTTTATCTCAATACTGCTGTGTAATCTAAAGTGTTATCCACAGGCCTCCTTTACTCAGTCATTATGAGAAAATCGTTACAGGGCTGCTCAAAGGAGCACCTGGCCCACATATTCCATCTGTTTTCTCAGAGTCAAGGTCGATCTTTAGCCAAATCAAAACTTTAAAAACTTTTTTAAGGAAAAGGAAACTGAAATAAGAATGGGAGTAAAAGGAACAGATTTAGTAAAAAGATAGTGATATTTTCCGGAACCCGAAAGAAAGGAGGATGTTTGGACAACATCAAGACTCTCTGAGGCAGAGTGGGTGAGGCTGGCCTCTGGGGGTAGTCAGTGGGGGTGTGGTCCCACGCCACATCACAGCAGCAAGTTAT
Source organism: Camelus ferus (assembly GCF_009834535.1). NCBI lineage: Eukaryota > Metazoa > Chordata > Mammalia > Artiodactyla > Camelidae > Camelus > Camelus ferus. Next base: position 55,719,876 of record NC_045698.1, on the reverse strand, counting down.
CTTGAAACCCAAAGGCTCCCTATTTTTTTAAGTTGTCTGTAATTTGATTGATTGATTGATTGATTGATTGATTGATTGAAGTATAGTCAGTTACAATGTGTCAATTTTTGGTGTACAGCATAATGTCTCAGTCATGCAATAAGGCAACAGAGATGCTAAATGAAACAATAGAATGATTGGACTTGGTTGATATTTTTAGGACATTACATCTGGCCAGGCTCCCTATTTTTTAAATATAGCTTTCTAAAAAAAATTGTCCTTAAATTGATGATTTATTGATATGCAGATCTGGGGGACAGACTAATAATTTCTGTCAATATTTACATAACTTTACATTTATAAAGCCTATGGGTAAGAACCACAAAGATACAGCTGACCTCAGTAAGCTTCACTGCATGTTGGGTACAGTCACAAAATTCAGTAAACAACTGCCCCTATATCCCAGATCCTACTTAAATCACTTTATGATTTAAATTTCATTTAATGTATAATTCATCTACACATGGGTTTCTCAGAAATTCTCTGATTGATTCATGCAATATAAATTCTTTCCCAATACATCTTCTGGAAAAGCACTACACTTTTGGGCAAGAACATCTTACCAAGTTCACATCGGTCGCCACTGTATCCTGGCACGCAGGTGCACACATAGGAAGTTTCAGTAGGATAACAGGTGCCCCCATTAAGACACGGGTTCGTTTTGCAACGGTCTGGGCCTACCGTGTTCAGGAAAGTAAGAAAAGCAGTTAGGTTCATCTCTAAGTTTCAACATATTTTAGCATAAAATGCAACTATTGCTACCATAACATAAGCTTTACCACAGCAATTTAGAGATACTACACGTAAAAATTAACATTAACTTTACTCTCTGGAGTGTATCTTGGCATTACAGCTAATTGTTACAAATTGCATCTATTCACTTCTGGGATTCAATCATCATTATTTTTAAACAATATTTTGTATGGTATCTGGCAACTAATATATTCTACTGCAGATTTAGTTGGCATGATAATGGCAATTGATTTTAGTCAAAATGATTACACGTATGTGCACAGTGAATGGAAAATGTATTCTTTTAAACGAGGTTAGTTCATGTGAAATGGCTGGATACACAGAACATGCATTCTTTTTAGCAGATTGGCTTGTTACCATCATTTGAATTATTATTGCCTTTTACCACTTAATGCTCAGAAACTTTTTCTTCGAAAGTGTGCACTGAAGTCTCTTCTGCTACATTAATATGCTTTTTCCAAAAACACGTTCCAAATGTACTCCTTTAAACTATACTTGAAGAAAAGCAACACATGGATTAAACTCTACTGTATAAAAACAAACCCAAATACAAAAACCTCACCTAAAATGAACCCTCAAATTTATATTACAATGTTCTTATTAAAACACAAAGAAAATCGACACTCCTAGCAGATCAATATAAAGGCTAGAGTTACAAATTTATGAGGAGAAACAGTTTAATATACATTTTCTAAATGCAAATACTTTTATACTATTTGAAACACACAGATTATTCTGTAATATTGCATGGATAATTATATTTACATTAATAGTTTATATATAATATTTGAAACCTTTTCCCAGAGTTGCTTAAGTTTCAAATGTTTAAGAATCCAAATGAGAGCTAAACATTTTTCAGAAGAATTGAAATCAATAGGTTATATGTGGAGTAAAAACCGTATTTTCAAAAATTTTAAGTCCTGAAGGTCTGAAATAATTGCACACAAAGAAAAGAAGATGTCTACTTATGAAATATGAATATTTCAGTAAACAGATACTGCTATAGAAGATTACTGAGCCTTTCCCACCCAGGAAAGTCAAACTCACACTGTCTGAGTGTTAAGAAAATTCTGGACTACTAGAAAGACTTGAAACATACACATTCGAATGTGTGGGTTCAATACTGTAATTAGGTTAATTTGGATGCTTACAGCTACTTCTCCAAAAGCCATCCCGATTTTGCTAAAAATCACCTATAGCTCTAAAGATATTTAAAATCTCCCTAGCCATCTTAGCCTCCTGCTTTTGAAAGTACACTGCCTAGATGACAAGGCTATTGTCAACGTCACAGCCACATGCTGCTCTCAGTGCAAATTCAAAATGACACTTATGTGAAAGTGCTTGGTAAACGGTGACGTGCCACACGAACGTGAAGTACATTCTCATTCCCACCACAGACACGAGACACTATGCGAGAGTATGGGACAAGGACTTGGCAGGGTGGGGGCAGGGGGTGTCACTCTGTGAACTTAAAGTAGTTTAGATTAGAACAGTTTTGTTTTCACGAATTTATTCTTCCCTAAACAGTTTGTATTAATCTCTGAAAGTTGAATCTGCAACGGATAGACAAGGCAATCCAATAGGAGCTCCTGTTTACTGAATTAGCCTAAAGTGATGATTTGTTTTGCAGTGGAGATGCAAGCTCTAGTTGTAGGTAAACACTGGGGACTGGACAGCTGATACACATGTCTCATTCATTTGCCAAACCTAACTCTCTCTATATGTATAGTTATTACCAATGAATTCTGTCTTATAGTTCCTCCAACCTGCACTTGATCTTAGCCAAAAGGCCGAGAAGCGATAGTTTCTCCAACCTGAAGTATATTTCAACTAAATTACAAAAGAATAAATATTGGCCAGATTCCTAGGTAATCATTGACAGGTAATAAAGTGACAACAATAAAAAAAAATCCATCAACCACCTTTGATCAATTTTATTCATGAAATACTTCAAGTCATTTATAAAAGTTATACTTTATGACTATTTTACTCTATCTGAAGCACAACAAACTGAAGCATTACTAGGACAAAAGGTAAGGTTGAAAAAAATCAGAGTAATCCTCTACATACAGCCATGATGTAAAACATATTCATTAAAACAAAACATATTTTCAACTAACACAGCCCTTGAAGTACTGATCTTGTTTTTCCTTTTTCTAGGGAGCAACTAGGTGGTGATTGGTACTTGTGGATTCCACTGATACTGCTACTTAGATAATGTTCTTGGAGAAGACCATTAAAGTGAATAACTCAACATTATCAAGCTAGATTGAAGGAAAAATTAATTCTACCAAGTAAATATTTCAAGATTTCTGGTTTACATATCATTAAATTTCAATTATTCATTTTTATACCATATTTATAGGAAACCACCAAAGAGCACTGAAAAAACAGAAAAAACCATTGACTTTGGAGTGGGGCTGATCTGGGTTCAAATCCCACTTGCACCGTGATGTGTGGCTGCCACCCCAGACACATTGCAGAATCTCTCTGAACCTCCATGTCCTATCCTTATAAATGGCAACAATAATATGTGCATTACAGCCTTTTTGTGACGATGAAGTGAGATAGTCTGTATGAACCAGTATCAAATTCATACTTTCTGTCCATTCAGTAAAAAAAACCCAGGAATCTTCCCTCAACAGGCAGAGCTCGAAGGTGGGGAGGGTATCTATAGCACAGCGGTAAAGTGCATGCCTAGCATGCACGAGGTGTTGGGTTCAATCCCCAGTACCTGCATTAAAAAATAAATAAATAAACCTAATTACCACCCCCTAACAACAACAAAAAAAAAAGGGGGGGGGGACAAAAAATAGAGCTTGAATGTGTACGAATGAATACTCACTATGGCTAGGCACTGTGTTAGAGGCATGACATAGACTATCTGGAGCAGGGAAACTACATAAAAGTATGAACTGATAACCAATATTGCACAAACTATGTGAAATGTTTATCTGAGTTATTTACTACTGAAATTTTAAAAGCCTGACAGATTTCAATATTGCCCTAATAGCACCCATCAATGAGAGATTTTTTTTAAAAGTAGGATATACTTTTTTTTTCTGTTCTTAAAACTAAGATGTATAACTTCAGGACAGAAGACAAAACAATACTTCTGTTGAGAGTAAAACAAATTGAATTTTTGCACCATTGACAATTAAAAGTTTTCCATATTGCGACTGCATGTCTTTTCTTAAACCCAGAAAAATACAAAGAATATCTTTAAAGCCCCCAAATAATCTATACTTACTTTCTTTGCATCTCATTATGGACCCAATACTATGGCCTGTCCTACCATTATGTGAATACAAAAAAACTTCACTGGTTTTAACATTGCAATAAACATTATATACACATACATGTTAGGACCAAGGGACTGTTTCCAAATTTGGAAACAGAGTTGTCAATGTTGTGACCTTACCTGGTAAATAGATTGCTGTGCCTTCCACTGACTCTTCATTAATGCCAATCAGGAAACTGGTTTCATTAGAAGTTTCCAGAAGGGGAAATGGTGGTGTTGCAAGCTCAGTATTTAACTCTGTGGTGCTTAGTGTTGCCTGATTATCAGAATCAAGAATTCTCGCCGACACTTGCTGTTCTGATGTTGCTACTGTGGAATCCTCCCCTCTGATCAAAACTCCTTGTGTTTCAGGGTTTATTTCCAGAGAAGAAGGAACGGTGGGCCTCTCAGAAGTCTGTGGGCTGGGCTGAGGCATCACACCTGCCTCAACCCCATAAATCACAGAAGCAGAAGTAGAGTGTGGCCATAGCGTAGCACCTTCTAACTTAACTTCACTTGCAGCTGTGACAACAGTCCCAGACTCAGGTATTTTAATACTGGGAAATACCTTGACTGTTTCTCCAGAAAGTTGAGTACTGGTTTCGTTTTGGGAATCCTGGGCAATCTCAATTTCTTTTTGAGCATTTAGTTCTGTGGTAGTAGACGCTTCCGTTTGTTTTAATAATGTAGGTTGACTTTCATTTTCCGAAGACTCTAATTCTGTGTCAGGAGATGAGGATGGAGGCTCAGTTATGTGAAAGTACTCTTCACTTGAGGGTTTGAAAGTTGCTTCAACATATGTAGGTTTTCTTGGGGGTACTTGAGATATGCCAGCATCTGCACGCGGCAGAGCACTTGGCTGGGGGCCCTCTGAGTGTTCAGAGGCTCCACTGCCTAAGTGGACAGTGAGTGGAGGAGATGATGGTGTCTGAGAAGACAGCTTTGCAAAGGCTGAAACTGCTGATGTATCAGTGGAATCTGGGGGATTGGATCCTTCCATCATATCAGGTGCCTCTGTTAAACTCTGAGCCATCAGGTAGGTAGTACCAATACTTACGTAGGAGGTAGGTTCTATCAGCGCCTCCTCAGCCCCTGAAGAGAATTCTGGCTGAAGAGAAGGACCTACATGTTTCTTTTCTTCATCCTCATCCTGTGTCCTTTCCAAATGGCCCAAAGTTGCTATTATTTCACTTTGGTCTGCAATAGCTTGACCATCAGACAAAGTGCTTGATTCAAAGATGTCATCCAGGGTTTTTGCTTCCATTTTTGGTTCTTCAATCTCTGGATTAACTGTGGCAGACTTACTGGGAATGAGCAAGGATGTTGCTGTGGGAAGCAAAACATCTAATTCTGTTTCTGTGCTAGGGATGGGGATTCCAGTTGTGAAGACAGAGCCCAGGTGATCTAACTGACTTCGGTCTTCAGGAGTCACTGATTCATTTTGTGTTGCCTGACTGTACAGAAGAGTATCACCAGAGGCCTCAAAGTCTTCCTCAGTTAAAGAGAGGTTAACAGCTGCCTCATACTTCTCTTGAACTTGAGTACTGTCTTCATAACTGCCATGTTGTCCAGAGGGTACCTCTGGATCGATGTCCGTTTGCATTCCCAGGATGTCTTCATATATAGACTTAGTGTGATCAATATCTATGATAGTATTTTTATCTGACGTCAGCTGAGGCAGAATTTCAAGGATGGTACTCTCTGTAATTGTCAAAATTAAATCCTTGTCCTCTTTGTCCAGATCTATAATAATATTTTCAGTGGCTTTTCTTCTGTCAGGTCTTAAGGTAGAATCCTCGAATCCCCTGACGTGGTCTTGGACACTATCTGCAGTACCTTCTGTGGACCTCTCATATGACGTTGTACTTGACAGTGTGCTAGTTGGATCCGGGGAGCTTTCATTCTGCTCTGGATGAAGAGGCATCATTGAAATTGTTGGGACTCCATCAACGGTAACAGCCTTAGCGCTTGGAACCTCAGGATGTTTTGCTGGTGATCTATCAGAAACAAATGTGGTGCTTCCTCGCCTACTTGCCTGAGTAGTTCCAGAAGCGTGGACTAAATCAACCATATCCAATTCCCCAGATCCTTCTCCAGAATGTTCATAAAACAAGTCAGATGGTTTTGGTGTTGATGTAACAAATCCTTTGGCCACTTCAAGACCAGGGGTTCTAGCCAGAAAATCAGTGGAAGAGGTTGCTGCTCCTTCAGTTTCTGCTGTTGAAGAATTCTCTTTAGAGACTTGATCAGCCATAGGCTGTGGTCTACTAGTCTGGATTTCTTCTGCCCAATGGTGTGTCTGACTTGTTCGATGTTCAGTGTCTGTGGAGAAAGTGAGAGGTGCTGGAGAGGGCCCTTCAGTTCTGGTGTCACTTAAAATTTCTAGGAAGGTTGTGCTGGCTGCTGTCTCACTATCTTCAAAAATGCTGTTTGTTTGGGAAATGAGTGGTCTAATTTCACTTTCCACAACTCCCATTCCCTCATAGTCTCCAGTTGTACCATTTAGGGTGCTGGTTTCAAAACTTTGCACTTGAGAAGTCTGGGGATATAATGTGCTAGTGACTTGTTCCATGTCAGTAAAATTCACTGATACTGTGGTTGGCAAAATTTCTTCTCCTGATCCCAGTCCAGAGAATAAAAGATCAGTATCTGACTCTTTAACTATTGGTCTCATAACTTTGGGAAAGGGTTTCCTACTTTCTTCCTCTTTGATTGTTGAACCTGTAATTACACTTTCAGCTGGTACTGATGCAGTCACCGAGGCAGTAGCTAAGAAAAAATGGGATTTCTCAGTAACTTCAGGAAGAGTTGTGTATGATTCCAAGCCCGGTGAGTCTAGATTTGGAGTAGACATGCCACCTAAGGAAATGCCTTCCTCCTCCATTTCCTTATCAGTGCTGTAAGTTTTCTTGGTTGTCAGTGTAGAATAATCTGTGCTTTGGAGTCCAATTTCAATAAATGTTTGTGAATCAAAACTTGTTTGTTCTGGTGCAACAGAGCTTTGAGGAGATTCAAGGGACTTCTGATCTCGGATCTTTTCTTCTGCCACTACTTCACTTTCATTTCCTTGCCTTACAGGGTTGATTTCTTGTGTGACCCATAATGTGTCTGGCTCCACGGTCTGGGGAAAGTCCACTGAATCCATGCCGTCAACCTCCACTTCTCCCTTTTCCACTGAAGCTTTAGTGCTTTCAGCTTCCACTGTTGGCAAAATGGTGGATCTTTTATCAGCTTCATCGATAGCACCTTCTTCTCCCAATCCTTGGTCAATAGTTGGGGAATCTGTATTGGAGACATTTCCCACAGCACTGGGAAACACTTGGTCACCAGAGCTGCTTAGTGAGACCAGCTGCTCACCTGAGCCCTCAGCTGAGGCTGGGAACTCTTCCCAAGGGAAGGCTGAAGTGCTGACCACAGTGCGACCAGGTTCTTCTGAGTCAGCTCTGTGATAAACGTGGGCCGAAGTAGGTATTACAGATGGTGAAATTTGGGTATCATTAAATGCTGCATCCCCAGAGCCTTCCACCATGACTGTTTCTTCTTTTGTTATGGGAGTAGACACTGTTGAGTATTCTCTAAAGTCACCACTGAAATCTTCCTCCAAAGGAAAATCTGTAGAAAAGCCCTTTATTTCTGCCCCATGATTTGGCTCCCCTGAGATCTCTGAAATCAAGTTTTCCTTGGATGTTTGGCTTATAATTTCAGCAACCTCTCTGTCCATTGCAGTACTCAAATCCAGTCCAGTTGGCTCAAAAGGGAATAGAGTTTCCACATGTGGGGACAAAGTGCCAGCTGTTTCCTTTTGGGTTTGAATTTCAGACTCTACATTCAATGAAAATGAAGAAACAGTGGTGGTTTCTGGGTCGGCAGCAGTTTCTCCAGAGCCCAGCTCCATAAAGAGAGAAACGGGGCTCCCTGGGACAATGGACAGCCCTTCCCAAGCCCCAGGTTGCCTGCTACTGCTGGGCTCGGTGGTCTGTGCCCCCAGACTATCTAAAACATTTGTTTCTGTAAAGACAAGAGTAGAACTTGTCATTTCCCTTTCAGACTGTGTGGGTGTCATCAAGGACATAAAACTCTTCCTGGTAGCAGAGGCTGAAGCACTAGCTGTCACTTCACTTGAGCTTTCGAATTCAGAGGGTAACATTAAGTGATCTGATCTCTGAGTGGGCGAATGTACCTCAACTGTAGAAGCTGTACCTGTAGTTCCCTTCTCCTCATCTTCCCTCTCCTTTCCCTCAGGAGATATCCTGAAGACCCACTCAACAGTGTCTGTCTCCCTTACAAACTTGGTAGGCACTACGGCAGAAGGCTGTTCAGAAACCAAATAAACCGTGGGTGTAGGAACATTCAAAAGGCTTTCTGTGATCATTGTCTTGCTAGTGTCTAAAGTAACAAGTGAATCCGTAGTATTTTTCTGTGATAAATCAGTTACCATGGCAAACATTTTATCTTTGTCTTCTTCTGCTTCCCCAGAGCCTTCTGGAATTGGAATAGAAGGACTCCCCGAGAACTCTACACTTTGTCTAAGGGCTATTTCCACCCAGCTTTCCGCCGTGGACAGTGGCTCATCAGGCCGTGGACTTCCTGTTAAGGTAAACGATACTTCCTCTGAAACTTCTGCTGATGCAGAACTTGGAACGGCACTTGGGGTGTACGTGCTGAAAGTACTTCTTCCTGCCTCTTCACCAAATGTTCCTTCTGTAGCCCTTGAAAAGACTATTTTCTGAGATTCTTGGTCAATGCCAGCATTTCCCGAAGACTCTTCAGGAAAAAGAGGTACCAATTCAGTATGCTGGTGCATCAGGTAATCAAGCTCAGGACTTTTCTTTGTGATTGACTCTGGTCCCTCTGAGGCTTCTCCCTCAGGGACTGGGACTGTGGGGAAAATCTCAGGCTCGCCACTTGAAAAATGTTCTGTTGTTTCAGGGTAAGTCTCAGGTCTCCATGTAATTTCAAGGATTTCAGTTGTTTCTTTAGATTCATTAGGTTGCATGGCAGTAGACAAGCCAGTCTTGGTGATTACAAACTGATGACCGTCAGTTTCACTGCTGTCTGAAAAATTCCGAGAGGGTGCAACACTTTCGAACTGGCCACGCCTAGCTTCAGCAGCCTCTGGGTCCTTGGGCACAGTGGTGACTAGATGCTTCCCATTTATGTACTGCACGGAGGGCGTGGTTGTGACGTCAGTAGCGTTCTCACAGTCCTCGTCTTCCCCTTCATCTTCTTCACTGTGGTATATATCAATTTCAATTAACTCAGGTAAAATTTCAGCAATTAGCTCATGCCTTCGGTCTGTTTCTTCACTACAGTCTTCTTTAGATTCTGAATCTATTGGATGACCAATTACACTCAAATCACTCATTCGACCTGAAAAAAACAAAGAGTTTTCACAATACTTAAATAGAAGATTTGGCAGTGTAGACAGAAGAAATCGCTAGCAAGGCTGGCTGATCACACTCTCACACACAAAGGAGTCAAATCTTTTCACGTTACATCAAACACCCTTCTGTACACAGTTATCAGCCTTCACATTTGCTATTTTAATTAACGATGGGAAAAATACATCCAATAAGATTGTGCAACAGCTTAGGGAAACTCTTCCACATGTTTAACAAAGCAACGTCCTTAAAATGAAACCTGGAAGCAGGTACACATATTGTAATCGTGGAATGAAGGGATTCATCTTTGCATGAACCGGAAGAAAAAAAATTAAAAAGTTAACACCACTTCACCAGATCACACAGGAAAAGCGTTTGATTGCTGTCCTTTATGTAAGGGATGCTTAGACACCCTCTATTCAGTAAGGAAAGAAGAGATTCCTTCTGGCCTCTTGTCATAATTTGTCCTAGAGAAGACTGTTTTTAGAAAAGTAAAAGAAAGTTTCTTTACAGCCTTTCACAGTACAATGACAACCCCACCCCTGTGCAACCGTGAGACAAGATTTAGCTGCATAGGCTGCAGCCACATCCCACACACAAGGGCAGGAGGAATCTTTTGTGGTGGGGAAATAGAGGAGTGGCGGCGCAAGGGGGTCTCCGCGCAAGGATGGCTTACTGAAAGCACCAGGAAAGAAGAACCCACTATACTTTTACACCTTTATCCTTCATGAGAGATGACTGAATCGGGTCAGTTATCATTTTTAAAATTAACCTTTTCGCCAGAGGAATTCAGGAGTCACATCTAAACATTTGAACTAGCATACTTTTAAATAACACCTGTCCTCAGAACATTTCCTAGATTGCAGATCACCACAGGGTACCAACCACTAAGCCCAACTGACTTTTCTGTCACAGGAAATACACCAGCGAAGCTCCTCGTCCTGACACAGGAGGGAGGACATTCTGGGCCCTCACTCTCATCAGAGTGGCTCTCACTTTCACCATTGTCCTAGGAAAGGGTCCTGCCACTATGGCTCTCCTAGTTTCAGTGTCATGGCAGTGGGTGTGCTGACCCAGGAAGAAGACAAAGAGAAGCACGGAGGGCTGCCCAGCGTCTCGCCCTCCTGCCCCCAGGAATAATGCTGCAGAATTAGCTCTCAGCCTGGCCCCGATCCCAGCCACAAACGCTTAGGTGGAACCTGAGAATGTACAGGAGGAATAACGATGACGGAGTCACCCCTGCCCCTCATCGGCAGGGAGGTCACTCCTGTTTCGAGAAGCCTCTCCCTTCGACCTATGAAAGGATCAACATCTAGCATTTACTGATGTCAAAATAGAAAGGAAAACTCTATTGAGAAGGTAACAGTACTGCTGTATTCTTTATGTCAACATAAATATAGAAGCATATGAACTATCAGTAAAAACTCTATGGAGCACCTTCTGCTCTTAACTATGGTTGGCTGAAAAAAAAAGCCCCAAGACTACAAGACTTTTACATAACTAGAAGATATACTATATTTACATTTATCCCTCTCATTCTAATAAAAATAAAAAATAAAGCTTTTTGTCTTTATATCCCAGCATATGTTCACTGTATTGTGTCCATAAAATAACTATTTTTGTGTTGAAGCGGGTTATTCTTACCCAACTATATGTCCTCCCTATTTAACTTTCACATATTACAGTCAATTTTTACATCTCCACTCCACACATTCAGCCTTTCAACTACATAAACAAAGGCATGTAGGTATTCAAATGAATGAAAACTATTTCTACCATAAAGAGAAGTGAGATCAATGCATAAATCTAGTATACTATAAAAATATAAAATGAATGTAGATGGTTTCTGCCACAGATGCTTGCAACTATTCCTAATTACCAAACCAAAGAAAATGACTAAATACCTAAATTTTTTTTCAAAATATGTAATTAAAAGAATAAGTTCGTTCAATGTTAGATCACTAAAGTTGTTACTGTGATCTTATAGTGGCTTGTGGTATATATGTTTTAAAAGAAAACATCTTCAGAAAATAAACACCTTTTAATATGGTTTGTGTTGAAGCCTACCTTTCGCTAAGAAATAAGGATGTGAGAGAAAATATATGCATATGCATATACAAGCATATGAGAGAACACATTTAAATGCCATCTATACAAATGAATCTCCTAAAATATCACATCAATGATCTTATCTAATCATCAAATCAAGTAGTCTCTCATTGTTAATACTATTTGAACTTAATTGAATTAAGCCAGATCAGTTAAACTACTCTGCACAACTTTGTAGGATTTAACTCCAGGAACTTCAAAAATATGCTTATCTTAAATTGCTTATAGTATCGTTTTACATACAACTCTTTTCATTAGGTTATATTAGATACAAATAAAGATAGAATTCACTACTAAGCAGTATCACACACATAGATGCTAAATTCTCACAGCATCTTTCATTTAAATACAGAAAGAATTTAAAGAAGAAGCTTGGGTTTGTATCAAGCATATAAAAAATCCCCATCATATTTTGTACCTTTTTATAAATAGTGGAGATTAAACTAACCATTCAGCCAAGCTTCTCCAGCCAAACACAAGGATAAATAAGGAAATAACTGCTCGATATTCTTTATTTATAAACTCCTAGGCCAGAAGTGGGGTAAAAATACTCAATGCTATGACAGATTTGTATGGATTTCTAAGTAAATTTCTTACTTTTAAAAATAATTATTTAAAAAAACTGATATAAACATATCCCACAATCTTCTTAGTGAATAATTATAGATAGAAGTTCTGTCAAGTTTGATGTTGGTAGCTCTAAAAATAAGTGGGGTGGAGAAAAGCAGAAAAAAAGGAGACACTGAGGCATGTCAGTGTGTCAGATGTCAGCATGTCAGAGATACTGACACTCATGATACAGCTCACTTACATGTTTGACAAAGGAATGAATACTTTAAAATAAAATGTTTTTTTCTAGCAAAGAAAACGAAGAACTCTAATTGTAAATCACCAACTTAGATAATAATTTCATTGACTATCAACTCTGATTAAGTTTACTTAATTCAATCAATTAAAGACCCTGACATTCCCTTTATAGTCTCTAATTTTAGTTCAATAAGCAAAGTATATCATTCTTTTAGTCCATTTTTCACTTAATTAGGAATACTAACATTTCCTATTGCTCATAAATCTATGAGGACTTCCTTAGCATTTTGGACCATCATGTTGGAATATTTCACCAAAAGGCTGTCAGATGCAGTATATTCCATTTTCTAACCTAAATAAATATCACAATATTTCAATCACAGCCATACAAACACAGCAGGGAGTGATCTTTGCATATACTTCACAAACACAGCTAAGCATCAGTGGGTTTTAGCATGCAAAATTAAATTCCCTACCACAACCATGCATGGCACACAAACATATTATCTCCCCAGGACCAACTGACTACACAAAATTTACTGAGTTACCTATTATCTATCAGATTGTATGGCAGACCCATGTTTACCAACATTACAGAGACCTAAGATCTCCGAGGAGTAATTAATGTTCCCACTCTTAGATGAACAAGTTCTTATAAAAGACTGCTGTATTTTAGACTTTTATTCTAATGGTAGTATAACTTCTATTTGGATTCCAAGGGTATCTTCCAAGTCTCTCTATTTCTCTCTGAAACTCTGGCAAGTGCTCTTGCCAATAGGTTAGAGAAATGGCCTTACTAAATAAACTCATTCTCCCTATTTTAAAAGGACACTTTTTGAGTGCACCTATTGCCAATGTACCAATCATTAAATTGAAATTAGGATTCCTTCCTCCAGCTGCCTTCCAAGTATCTGATCTGACTTGCCTTCAGAATGGTAGAAAACACAGGAATGTTTGAAGCTATTTCACTTTATGCATCTCATTGTAGCTTGAAGCTGGCAATGACCAAAGAACTGTCAACACATCATAACAAACAGTGATTGAGAAGAAAAGATATATTTTTACAAAGTGCTCATTGGATACGTAGTGTGAAATGTTCTACTAAATGAGAATTCTTAAATAAAACAAAGATAGAAAATGAGAGTAGAAATTATTTTGTTCCCTTTTTCTGAAAGGAATATTCTCACAATTAAGTTACTCATATTTATTATTGAAATAAGTTGTGTTAACTTCTAAATAGTTTCCTTCAAATTTCTTAATATTGGTTTGAGGATGAGGAAAACGTTCATTACCTAGGGCTTTGAAGTTAATTTTTTCCTGCCAATAGATTCTCTACAGATAAACCTATGTTTTCGTGTCAGCGTGGCTAGTTTGTTTCCCATACTTTGAAAATTTCATGAAAGCTACCTAGCATAGACAGATAAATTCTCTCCTGCTACTGCCACCTACATCTCACCCATATTCCTATTTGCTCCTCTTTGTTTATTTCATTTCTGAAATTACTTCTTCACCTTCCTTTCTTGTCACCACCCCCACCCACCACACATGTTATTAGAGAGTTGTAAGAGCTATAATTATTGCAGACCAGAAAAGTGTCTTTGTAGGGTGTGTCAGGGGGACACCTGTGTTATTGTGAAAGCAGGTATTTCATTACAAAATAGTGATCTGCTCTATTTTATATTAAGAGTGCAACCTAATGGAGTAATTAATGTTCCCACTCTTGGATGAACAAGTTCTTATAAAAGACTGCTCTATTTTAGAATTTTATTCTAAGGGTAGTATAACTTTTATTTGGATTGCAAGAGTCAAACCACAGAACTCTTACACAGTATATGTATAATCTTTTCTATGTTTATATGAATGTATTTTAACAGCTTGACTTGAATATACTGGTACCACGGTTAACTAGATTTTTTTAATGGCATTTCACACAAAGCTTTATTGCTAGCTGACCTCAAATTATTCATCAAGTATTTTTAAGTACTTCACGGCAGAGTTTTGTAGACATAGCTCAAGTCTTCTAGTCATACTGTTACCAGACACAAAACATAGTTGCTAAGATGCAGGGGCAGCTGGCTAAAGTTCATGTTCTCTATAGGGAATTTTACAATTTAAGTTGAAGAGCTTTTAAGTAAATGTAAGTATATGCCAATCTACTCAGCAGAGATATATTTGGATTACATTTATTTATTAAAATAGATTTCATTTTAATATGCAACAAAAAAGATTTTGTTTCCTTATTTATATAATACAATAGACAGCCATACAGAAGTACTTGAGAAATACTCATAGAATTTAAGTAGAGAAAGCTTGAAGTTCTCTAAGATGTTTAAGTTTCCTAGCACATACCAATGAATCCAATGACCAGACATAAACAAATGCTTCAATTTCATTCACCTTTGATATGTTCATAATTAAAATAAAATGCTAAATAGCACCTTATGAAGCAAAGACAACCACCTAATTCAAGTTTCAACTAGATTGTCTCAGATATCAGAAATTCCCCAACATTTTCAAAATCTGAGACACAAAAAATGGAGCCAACTCAGGATGCTGGGAAAATCTTGAGATTAGTGCTCAGGATATAAACATCCTCCCAAATCTTGTCAGTTGTTTTTGCATCCTTAATCACCTTAATAACTGAAAATCATGGATATTTATATCAATACCCAATTCCTCCAGACATGAGAGATTAAAGTCTGGGACATTAATACCGGATTCTGTGACCCATATCTCCCTATTAGCTCTGCTAGCTGAGGTTGATGTGGTGTGCCACCCAAGCATGTTTCTTACATTGACAGCTCCCTCTTGCTGAGTAAGGACCTCAATGTTTCTCAATTCATGAATTTTACACCCAGAAAGAGTAATAAACAATATAAGCATTTCTGATGGTCTGACTTTTGAGGCAGACGTGTTATGGGGATGATAAATGGGAATCATCTCTTTTCCCAACTTCAGATAATCCTCTAATAATGCTGTTCTTTCAAGTGGAAGGAATGTGTTTAGATACAGTCATCTGGTCTAAGTGCCCTTAAGGAGATATCATCGAGGGTAGGCTTTTCTTGCTTATAGAAGAGGACCAAGGAACTTCCTAACTTCCAATTTTTAAAGAGTAAGGGACTTTCCTGGAGAGCTTAATGAAGTGATTTTGGGGCCTTCAAGCATTTTTGAACAATAAGATAAAGAGCTGTATGAAAGAAAAGACAGGTTATTTCGGTTTCTAAATGTTTCCTTGAAAGCAGGACAAACAAGCAAAAACCAACCAAAGAGCGATATTTCTATTGTCTTTTTCATGTTAGTGCTCCAACACTGTGTCAAAGCTTTTCACAGGTAGATAAACAGATGATAGATAGATAGACAGATAGATAGATAGATAGATAGATAGATAGATAGATAGCAGACACAGATAATTACCAGCTATCCTAACACCAGAAAAATACTTTGGTCAGAATTGAGGATTTAAAATTCAAGTAAAAAACTCTGACTAAAGTGAAAGAAATGCCTCTCATAAATAAAAATATATATACTTCCTTCTAAGCCCCCAAATTATAGTCACTAAACCAAACTCTACCAAATACCATTTGATTTTAGTTACACCACTCCTTTTCTTCACAAGTCACCTCTTCCACCTGATCTCTTCAATAGGGTGTTGAAACAGTGCCATCACTGTCCCCACATTTATCCTCTGCCTTTCATTCTCTGTTCTCATTCTCTGCGTCTCTGAGTTGGAGCCCAGGACCCCTATGTCCCCATCTCAGTATCCTCCTTATTCCCATCTCAGACTTCCGTTCAACAAGAATTCTCCTGCCCCCAACTTGGAATGCTTCATAAACCCTCCTTTGAATGAACCAGCCAAAGCCCTCAGTCCTCCCATCTGTCTGCACTAAAACTCCTCAGCCCAAGCTGGTTGTATCTCTAACTTGTATGCCGCAGAGGACTTAATGTCATATTGTTTCTTATTTTAAAATTCCCTAGTTGTTTTTATATTCTTGTCTCACCTTCCTTACTAAATTCTATATTCCGTAACAAAAGTGAAGGGATCCTTTAAACACGGAATGTTCTTCATACTCTAGCCACTTAGCCCCTCTTTTGGAGAATTTAGTTGGAAGAATGTCAGTTATTTATCATCAAGAATGGAAAAGTTTACATTTACTAGTTTGATACTTCCTTTGAGAGATTTTCATTTTTTTGGAATGAAGAAATTATTGTCCTTTGGCTGCAATAATAGCTCAAATTCTGAGCTACAACTAAAGGATCATACAGATAATTCAAATACTAAAGACTGTTATGGTTATAACAATCAGATAATGTAGATGTGCAGGCACAGTCTCAATATTATTTTTATCATTCTTTTTCTTTCCAAGTCTAGAATCGGTACAGGCTGATATCACAGTGGTAATCACTGTTTTTCTCAAATGTAAGTATATGATGAAAAGTTCACTTTGGCAGTACAGCCAAAAGAACCCTTAAGCCACAAGCATTCATATTTCCTTGGAGTTTCCATGCTGATAGAGAGAAGGTGATACAGGTACAGCAAAGTGAGGTGTGCATTTCTGGGTGATTCAAGATACATTCTCCACCCTTCACTATCACTTTTGATTCAATTACAACTACTCCTGAAACTCTAAAAACCATACATTTCAATGCTATTTGATTCTATTTTCTTCTTTACTTACAAACACCAAGGTTCATTTAACATGTGTGAGAAAATCTCCACTTCCCAAAACATGAGCAAAGACCACCATCTCACTCAGGGGAGACTGAATTAGACATTCTTTTCCTCCTTAAAACTGGTGAAGTACAGCTTAAGTTTGCAGAGGCTTCTAAAGCAGCCCCTTCCCCAGGAAGATCTATATTTTAGACCCAGTCTGAAGATTCACTAGACAACAAAATCACATCCATTTAAAAATACAGATATTGAATAATAAAAAAATAGAGCAAATTTAAGAAAAGAAACCAACAACAAAAATACAAATGCCTGAGCCCCATCACTGGAAAGTCAGATTTAAGATGTTTGGCAGGAGATGGGGTGGTGGATATTTTTATCTGGAGGCTCCCAGGTTATTCTGATATAGAGCCAAGGTTGAGAAACAGTCCGAGCAATACTTATGCACTGGGAGATTTCCTGGTGCTTCTCAAACCCCTATACAGAATGGCATCATTGTTGGTCAGCTGGCTGATGCCTGGTTGGTGCAGCTCTGGGTCCTCCTGGGTCAACTGGATGGTTGCTCAGTGAGGGGACAGATGCCCAGAGTTCCCTGTGAGGCCAATGCTGAGACTCTGCCTGCTAAAGATGCTTCTTATATTAACTAACTTCCTATTACCTCTCTTTCTCCTTTTACTAAGGCAAGCAACTAGCCTTTACTATATATTCTTCTTGCTTACTAATTATTTCAAGTTGCCTGCCCAACTAAGCTATTGATTATTTTCTTTCCTCCAGCCACAGAGTACCTTGATTGAATGACTTTATTTCAACAAACCTTTAAAATATTTCCTGGGGGTGAGGAGATGGGCAGAGAATATTTTATCTGCAGAGAGTAAAATGGCTCTCCTATAGAGCAGAGCAAGGTGAGACTGCAATATAGTGAGGAAAAACAAGTACACTATATTACATTATACCCTACAGAAACATGTATTAATGTATTTTCTTTTCCCTTTCTCAACTTAGAAAAACTGAAAGCTACTATGTGCAGCATATAGCCAAAGAAACTAGTTCATCCTGGAGAAACCAGGAATACTGCAGTACAGAATGAAAAGATAAAGTTACTAGAAGCCAGTCAAGGTGGCGTGTACTGATCATATTTTGGGTGCAAACAAGTCTGGGTGTAGTACTGTGATACAATATTTTCAAATTTTCACAGACACGGATGCTGAAATACAATTAACTTTTCCTCTCACTCCAGAGATTCTTTCTTTCCAGTTTAAAATCTCCTAGACTTTCAATTATTTATTTAAAAAAGGTTTACACATTATTACAATAATTCAAGCAAGTATTTAGAAGGTTCACCATCATTTATTTTCCTCCCCCAAATCAAACCACTCTTTTTAAGAATAATTATAGCCTTTGTGCCAGTAGATAGGATTTTCCTCTTGACTCATACTCAAAAAAGTCTAAACACTGGCATACCTCTCTAAGGAACACAATTTTTAATGCAATAAAATAGGTTCACAATTGTCCACATGATGCCCTAGGTTGAAAGAATACCCTACCTTTTCTATTGCCTCAACTGCACTGCAAAAAAAAAAATCTAAGTACTTCAACACAAATGAAAAAAATACACAACAGTTTTCACTAAAACACATCCCCACCCCCCTGAACCAAGGCCCCAATCTTGGAATCCTTCTGTCCCTAAAGCCACTTATTAACCAGCTTTTCTTTTGGTATGTGTCAAACTCACCTCACTGAGGCGTAACGTTATAAATTTTGTAAACTGACAAAAATGGGTATCGCCTTCTTAAAAATCAAATTTTCACTTTACCTCATTAACATGAAACCTCAGAGAGCACTTCTTTTTCCGTTTCTTTTATCCTACTCCTCCTCTCACCACACGTCTCTCCCCTTGGCTACGCCCCTCCCTCACAAAAGCTCTGAACACTGTCTGGGCCCATGAATACATTTTTTATTCATTGCACAAATGAATGATCTAAGAGCTATTAAGAAAGAAGAATGTAATCCCTGTGTAGAGAACTGGGGGTTTCCTTGACAACAGCAAAAAGACAGCAGGGAATGCCCATGTTTTCTATGAATATGCAAGAAGAGGTCTGGCCCAGCACCTGGAAAAATTTATAAAGAATTTGTAGAAAGCTCTTTGCTTTGAAAAAAAATTAAATTTGGTAGTTACCAAAAATCATAAGCCCAGTTTTCACACATGAAAAAGAGCAGAAAGTTAATGAATTTTACACGTAGACACTACAGAATCAATACTGTAACTATATTTAAATTTTAAATAAGGGCTGCAGCTGCTTCTGATTTGCACCCAAAACGGCATCACTCTAGACAAACACAGTCCACAGAAGATTAAAGTTTCAACAAGCGCTCACAGTCAGGCAGACACTATAATATAATTATATACAGTTCCCTGTGGTATATACACATCATCCTGAATTTTAAGATGAGTCCACTTTTACCTATTTAGCACAAAACAGTCTAAATCTTCCCACGTGTAGAAGCTGAGAGTGAAACAACTGCGGAAGCTGAGAGGGGATTAATTTGGACCAAGTCATTCCCACATGCCAGGCGCTGGGCTTGGTGCTTTCTCGTCGTGTTAAGGACTGTTAATGTGGGATGTCCTACCACTCTGACTGGAAAGCCTTCGAAGGGACCCCCTTCTCTTTTAAACAATCTGGTGAGTTTGCAGTATTAGCATATATTTTTAATATTATAACAGCAGAAGCCTATGTAGATCAATCAATTTACTCAAGACTGGACCGCAAATAACAATGCTGACTGTGAACTCAGGTCTGTTTCCAAAGGCTCTTTCTACTACATCAATTGCCTCTTTCATGTGTCTTTTTGCGCAAACCAAATACCTGTCCATAGTCATTCAGGATATCACAGAGTGCTGCTTCAAAAATCCAGTTCTAGTATAGTACTTAGTATATGGCAATTATTTGACTGTTGAATAAATGTATATTATATGTATGTGTTTGAAGGCATATGTGTGTGTGTGTGTGTGTGTGTGTGTGTATACACACAATCATCTTTGTTTCATAATCCCTGTTACTTGGAAAGAGTATTGTCAGAATATAGGAAATATTATTCTTTCTATACAATAATTGTCATTACATCCATTTTACTGGCAAAAATTCTGACAGAAAACTTAAGAATTCTTGGGTTCACAGTGCAGATAATCAAAGGACAGACTGATGCCATATTCTCCAACTTTTTGCAGCTGCTTCTGTAATACTGCTGATTCAAATTGTACTTGAATTAAGATGTCATAAACCTTTAAATCACCTTTTAGAGCATGCAGCCCACCCTTTAAAAAAGCAGTTTTATGCCATTTAACTTTACAGGTGTGTAACTCTAAACCATGATGCTTCAGGGGATATATTTTGAAAAGTTGAACAGACTTCACCTACAGAAGATGCTATCTTTATCAAAAAGTATCAATCATTGAAAAACAGAAGAGTGTGACTACTCCCTCCTGAGGAAGTTGGCTGACTCTCTCTGGTTTCCATGTATCTGTACAGGTTTCTAGGTGAATCCTAAGAAGGCATTCATCTTCTGAAGCAGGCAGTGCCCTCTCTATCATCCCAGACTTATTTGGGAAAATGCCTGATTACTACGGGGGCTCCTCAGCCCTACTGGCGAACCTCTGTTGGGAAGCAATAGGCTAATAAATAGTTTCCGGTAACTTGTTTTTGATCTACCACTCCAACAGGGGCCAGCTTACACCTCTTCCTTATTCTCTGACTCCCCTGGGCCTTCATTGATTCCTTCTCTGCTGACCTCATCTGCCATTCACAACTGGTACCACATACCTAGAGCGTAATTATGTGTTTCTATACTGCATTTACATTTGATTGTGTTAACATTGGCTCCTCAAAATGCATTTAAAGTCCTTGGAAGCAGGGCCTACGGTTTATGTCTATTTTATGCCCCTTTTAATATCTGTCAAAGGACTGGGAATGTTGTAGCTTCACCTGAAGATAATCCTTGATTGACTGTCCTCTGATGGAAGACAACATGTGCCTTTCTCTGGAGGTCACTGCTAATGAGAGCTAAGTGGTTTTGTCCATGGATAATGCCCCACCTCAGTAGTAGTTTTGATAATAGTGAGTTGTGATTGTAACTTCAGAAAGAATAGGCATTGGTTCATGTTAGGAAGAAGACAACAAAGTTCCTTTTAGCTATCTACGGAACACCTCTTTTATTAGTAAACCTCAACCTGTGAGAAACACAGTTTCAATTTCCTAAATTTTCCCTTGAGATCAGTGGGTTAATAAAATATTTATAGAGCATTTTAAAAACTGAAAGTCTATGTGTGTTTGTATGTGTGTCTGTATGTGAGTGTATGTGTTATACCTACAAAATATTTCACTTAGAAGGACTAAGTAAAAAGGAAACCTTTGATCTGTAGTACAGGGTTAAGCTCACTAATAATTTAGAAACATTAAGGCCAATTTTTTTTTCATGCTATAGAAATGGAAGAAAGATAGACAATCTTTTCTGTTTTCATTATTTGACTAATAGAACTCAATCCTTTTCTAGACTTTGGGCAGCCAAGCAGGAATGGGGGAAGCCATCCCGATTCCCTGCAAAAACAAATGTGCTTCTCTGGCAAGGAGCCACAGCTGGAGCTCAGCAAAGGGAACCACTCAAGTGTGCAGGCACCCGCCCCATCCACTTTCAGGGATATGCACTGAAATTCTGCAGGAAAGCAGCAGCCCAGAACCCAAGCTACTGATTTCAGGATGCTCTTCTCTTGCCAGGGCAGGCATCTGAATAGCATGCATTGTGCCCCATATTAGCTGCAAACTAAATCTAAGCCGTCTACTCTTAACAAACTAATAGAATGCCAACGAGAAGCCTGTCTTTCAAGAGTCTATCTTCTTTCAGAAACTGACGGACAGGGCAGCACCTGAACCAACAGGGGGTCATTATTCCTGTGAAGTCATTAGCGGAGAGAACTGACTCACTGCAAAAATGCTCCAAGGAAATCCAAGACTTAGACCAGTGCCGAAGCATCAGACCTAGTGTGCCTCCAACTCCCATCAGGATACTTTCTCTAGTTGTCTAATAAATTATCTCTGAGATTTAAATATGATAAAATACATAAAAAATCGTCTGAAGGTATCAAGCTGTAAGTGTATGCTTGATGATTTCGCTCTGCACATACATGTGATACTCTGAAATGTCATTATATATGATTTTGATTACACATGGGCATCAAAAAGATTGAAACTAGATTTGCTTAATTTGTTTTTTTCAGCATCATAGTTATTTAAAGGTAAATGTTCATGAGTTTCATTTCATTGTAGTGAGATTATATATATATATATATATATATAATGAGATAATCAGACCAATTTAAAATATGTTTTTACTTTGAAAAAATCAATTCATTCAGGAATAAGTAAATGTTGCTGCTTCACTTTGCTTTTGTTCATTTTTTATGAGGGGGAGGTAGTTAGGTTTATGTATTTATTTCTATTTGGAGGAGGTACTGGGGATTGAACCCAGGACCTCGTGAATGCTAAGCCTGTGCTCTACCACTTGAACTATACCCTCCCCTACCCATTGCTCCTTTATTGTGAGTTAGCTAAATGGTATTGTTCTCTTTCTAGCTGTGCTGTGAGGTACACGGTATTTTAGAAACTACCACCAGGGTGAGGGAGGGGTCCCAAGAAAGTGGGGCTCCTGTTCTTCCCTCTCAAACATTAACCAGAACAGCCACTCTTTTATCTACTCACATTATGGAAGCCTGAATACGATTTTGTTTGAAGAAAGGACTCTGATCCTATAATAATAAAAAAAAAATCTGAAAGTAATTTTTCTAAATAATAAATTCTGTAGAAATGAAAAATACGTGACTTAAAAAAATTAGAGGAGACTATCTCATGCTAACGTCACCTTTTAAAAACTGATGACTGTGAAATCACTGATATAAATATTGGCATTTGTCCACACATTGCCTGTTCTCAGAGCCAACGTCCTTTTTCCTTACCCTTGCCTCAACATGATCACATTAGGAAAGTAAATCTTTAGCTTTATGTACATTTCTTGAATGTCCACACAAAAATGCAGATGGGATTAACCATAGGGAAATTATTTCTGAAGGATGTTAAACCATAAAGTACCATGATTCTCAATAAGGAAACAAAGCAAAATGAACCTAATTTAGAGGCCATTTTTGAGAAAATTATTTTTCTCAAAATGTCATTAATGTTTAATATCATTTCATTCACAGTTTTATCAATACTTCATATTTATATCATTTTAGCTTGATATTAGCTTAACATCTGCCTTACACTTATATTTGGATAGATATAAATGATAAAACTAGCAAAAAAGAACACCTGACAAGACAAATGACATCAAGCAGGTCTGACATAGCATGCAGTATACATGAACTTGTATGTAGTATACATGAACTTGTTTCATAGGTCATAAGCTACCTATTTTAAGGTTAAAACTATGCACATTTGCACAATAATGTCTATATTACTAAATCTATATATCTTCAAATTATTCTTTGAGTTAAAAGTACCAGTATATCAGTTTTTAACAACATTCACGATCCTATTACACCAGCCTGTGACACTTCAGATGATTTCGAGGAGCACTTTTCAAAAAAAGGAAAAACATTCAGAACTGATAAAACTCTTCCTACATCTTTAAACCGTTAGACTTCATATAATTTCACAAAGAAAGGCTTTCAATAATTTTTCAAAATGCAGGTGTGCAAATTACTCCTGAAATAGACAGGAGTCATGTTTTCAGTATCCCCCGAACCACTGTTAAACACACCCTATAGCATTTTTCAGCTCATAAAAGTTTTATGAGCTGAAAAGTTCCTTAAGATTTTTTTAACTGCTAACTACAGTTGCCCTCCAGCAACAACACCCTAAGTTGCTATTAAGATCCATTTGAGCAAATATAACATAAATGTGTCCTGCATAGCATGTTTTGTTTCATAGTAGTAAATTTTTTTTTTAAATCAAGATTTATATGACTTGCTGAGTGCACCAAAAAAGTTATGAATGCCTTGGTTTAGTGTAGCATGGGTGGTATTTCTGCTTACTTAGATATGCAGCATGTGTGGAGGGCAATTTTATGTTTGTGAATAGGTTTATACAAATTCATACATGTACCAAGGATTTTCCAGTTTGGAAAAATCTGCCTTGATACATAAAAAAGGTTGGTTTTTTTAGGCACATATATATTTTTCCTTATTAGTGTACACCTGCCTTAGAGCTCATTAATTTAACATCTGCTTTAGGGTTTTCCCTTGCCAAAGGGAAAAAAAAATGCTTGAAAAAATAAATTTCTCACAGAAAACAAATAAAATGACTATAAGCAGCTGGATCTGACTAAACCTCATTGTTTTATCAAAACAATATAACAGTGTTTTTAGTCTTAAGGAGAATGGCATATATAAAGCCCACAAAAATGACAGATGAGGAGGAGGGCAAGAGAGAGAGAGGACGGAGGGAACCAGACAGATACATGCTATTCCCGCTCCCCCACCTCCCACACCACCCTGCCGACCCCACACACTCACTCACTGGAGACCCATGCTGATGGATATAACCAAATATTTCCTTTCCACAGAGTTTTTTGACCTATTGTTACAATGCTGAACAAAAATGAGTTTGAAGGCAAATCATGGTCACATGTTTTAAAAGTGGAAGAAAGAAGAGGAAACGCCTAGTTGTGTTTTGAGACCCAGCTGAATTAAATGCACAATTCAAATAAAAATATGCATTTTTGTATACACGGTTTCTGAGTTAAGTTACTCAGACCCTTCATTTCAAGTAACCATTGTAAACTTAGATTTTTTTTCCTTCCTGATGACTGCCAATTCTTCCAGAGAGATCGAGTTTCACTTTTTCCATTTTGTAATTTGATCACCCTAACCTTAACGCGCAGTTTCCCATTTAGAAGAGTTTTTAAATGTGGAATTTTTGTGTTTTACTGTTTTCTATAGTATTTGATTCAACTTAGCCTCTACACTAACAAGAGAGTAATCTAAATTGGGAAATTTTTCTTATAGTTAGTCAATGAAGTAATTTTTTAAAAATTCTCAAAAAAAGCATTCATAGTAATCCCTTCTCACTTCTCTTCACTCCTGTTCTTTCTTTTTCATAGTAATATCTTACTGTCACTTTTCCGAACATGTAACAGCTGTCCTCACTCCCACTACTTGGCAGCTCATCTTCTCTCTCAATTCCAGTTCCAAGAGTCGGAAAAGGAAAGTAAGAGAGAAGAAAGACGTTACAGTTTCCAAGAAACACCATCACTAGCGGGAAAGTAATGCTCCAACCCTGGCCTTGTTCAACTGTATTGAGTAGTAAGATTAAAGTCAACGTTCTGGGAATGCAGTCTCTTCTCTACTGCCCCGCAAGAGTTTTTACATTAAGAAAATTCTCGGTGGTAGAAGCCAAGCTACCATCTAACAGCACTGGAAGCCAGCTAACTTGACATTAGAGCGACCTGTGTTTCCAACAGGTACTCCCTGATCACGCTAATGAGGACAGCATCACTCTTCAGAAAAGGACATCTTGAAGGAAATATCCCAAGAGTAAGAGAGAAAACCTGCTCAAAAAGCATTCTGCTAGCCCGACTTCTCACAGCCAGGTCAAGGAAAAACGAGTATTCACTTAATTCACATATTAAAACCAGAATAAACCTAACTAAAATCAATGACCTTAACTTCTAAATTAAAAAAAGACAAACAAACCTGAATAGATCTGTTGAACTGTATACACTATATATTTTCAATTCAGCTTACCGAATTTAGAAGATAGTGTGGTCTGACCTTTAGGAAGGAAATAAGTTATGTTTGATGATGAAAGGTATTAATCAATGTAAAGAAACCGCTTTTAAGAATTTTGCCAGGGAGATAAAATATTTGAGCAGAATAGAAGGCACAAAGAGTCTTTCTAAAAATCAAATACTTAAATCACAAAATAAGTAACATTACAGTCTGGATTTAGGGAACAGAGGTAATGCTGACATAGCCACTCTCTGAAATTATATTTGAACCAATAAATTATAGCACTTCCTGGAACTGAGAGAGATTGTATTTGTTCCAAATATTTAAAGCCTCATTAAAATACCCAAGGACAACAACTTAAAAATATGTTGAACTTTCTTTAAAATAACATTTAAACTACAGACCTAGTACCCACCCCACAAGTTGTATAATAATCTGCAAATCATGGAAGAGAAAAACCAAAACAAACCTTTAGATGTCTATCAGCCTTAGGGATATGCAATACGGTTTTAGCTGTCCACAATGTAAGTACTGAAGGTTAATAGTTAAAGACCAATGGAATGTTAACACAGTCTAGTACTACACTTGAGTAGTAACGCATGGAAAGACACTGAAATTAAAACACTGGGTTCTGAATGTTCTGAAGTGATGTAACAGTGATGGTTTGGTTATATTAGATGACAAAGCAGGGCTTCTTACAACTTTTAAAATAAAATTGTACCTAACATTCTTCAAAATTGTTTAACACATTCTTCCAATTCTTGTACAAATACATGAAGCTAAAACAGAATTTTTTCACACTCCAGTTATCTTCTAATGGCAGCATTTGGCATGTTGGCATTTTTTTTTTTTCCAAAAGTAATTTTCAAGATAAAATGGTGATTGCCTTGACTGGTATGTCTAGAAAGCAAAGACTTACCTGTCTTGTTTTCTCTGACCTCAATAATATAAACATTTATGTCAGGGTGGAATTTTGTCCCTGCTGGGGGTTCTGGAGTGGAAAGTGCCTGTGGTCTAAAGGCTTCCTGGCCTTCCACAGTGGGTGGTCTTGTTGGCTGCGTAGCAGAAGGAGTACTTGAAGTTGTGAAATATTCTCTATCAATATCTGTTTCTGTTTCCTTGGCTACAATATCCTCAAGGGTAGTAAGAGGAACACGAGATGTCGATTCTTCAATGATGATCATGTCACTGGTTGTTTCTTCATCAGGCTCTCTGTCAATGAGAGGTGGTTTCTCAGTGGATGCTGAAGTTGTGTGAACTCTGTCTACCGAACTGAAGGCAGCAGTGATGTCACTTGGAACTGTGGCTTTAATTGCTGGAAATTCTGGGAGTTCTGTGGCTTTGGGCTTTTCAAATAATCCTGAGCCTAAATCAATATAATCTAGGGATGTTTTCTCTCTTTTCTCAGTAGTGGTTTCCTCTGTAGCCTGGGTAACACTGGTGCTATAAGGTGATGCAAATGCCCTTGGACTGGTACCTTCTATTTCATATTTTTGTTCAGGTCCTGGACTTAAAGACACCTTTGGCCCCACACTTGGTGTTAGTGTTAGCATTTCATCTGTTTTTGCTTTGTGCTCAGTGACAGCACCAGGTGGAAAAGATATACTTTGCTCAACTTCTCCAATTGGAGTTGTTTCTAAAACTGGGACTGTCACAGAACCTGTCACCAATCTGTCTTCAGAGACTGTATATGCTGACCCATCACTCTCCTGTTCCTCCAAAGGTGTCACTGTCTCCTTGGCTGTGTCAGCTGTAGAACTGAGAGTAGGAACTGGTTTCTCTGGAGTCTGTCCTTTCCCAGGGAATCCTTCCTGAGTTGTTCCCTGTGTAATTTCCGTCGCTGTTCTTACAGTTTCAGGAGAAGCAGTAGCTTCCAGGTGAGTCTGATCAATCACACGTATGTCTTGAGAGGGTTCACCCAGAACTTCATCTTCTGATGGAATGGAAGGTACCAACACTCCCCATTCTGTTTTGGGAATTACAGAAAGAGGAATGGTATGGGAAGAGTCTACATAAGTAGTAGGCTCCTGGGTGCTACTATAATTAACAAATGCTGATCCTTCCATATCCAAAGTGTGTGCAATTTGGGGGACAGTAGATATAGGCTTAGACACATCCATATCTTCTCCTTCATCCAAAGCACTTCCTTCCATGGTTGTATAAACAACTTGGCCTTCTGTGCTTGCGAGACGTGAAACTTTTTCTTCAGTCGTAGAATCTCTCAAAGTTGACTTTTCTGCAATACCAGTTGATGTAGTTGGCTGAAATCTAACTGTGAATTTTTCACGGTCTGTGATGTCTTCCTCAGTAAACTCCTTTAATGGCTTTTGAGTACTGTCTGGGATAAGAGTAAATTTATCTCTTCCATCTTCAGTAAAACTTGGGATTTCTTTATCCTCTCCACTCACTCCCATAGCGGTGAGTAAGGCAGGGGGCGATGTTGGAGAGCCTGCATGCTCCGTGGACTCTAAGGGCTTGGATGTTGTGCTACCTTCATCCAATGACCATTTTGACACAGTGACCACCTCTACATTTAAAGTGCTTTGGGTCAGATGCACTGTTGTAATACTCTCATCATACTTTGTGGTGTCTCCAAAGCCATCTGTTTCTAATTCAGCCGGAGTTGTTGTAAAGTCTTTCTTCACATCTGTTGCCTCTGTTGGTGCCACACTTGGCTTCGTTGTTGTCAGTGCTGGGGAATCAAAAGATTCGGTCATTTCCACCGAGGACTCTGTAAGATGAAGTTGCTCTGAGGAAACTGTAGAGAACTTCATTTCAGAAAAGCCTTCTTCCTCTATTTTTCCTATAAATGGATCTTTAGTGATTTTTTCTTGTATTTCATCATCAGTGGAAGTCAGTATAACTGTTCTCATCTCTGGTCTTAGTGTTTCCGTTCTTTCTCTTCCTGTCTGTGGAGAGGGATAAATAACTGTAGACGTTCCTTCGACTAATCTTTGATCACCAGAATAAGGAAACAATTCTACTTCTGTATGATGCCATGATGGGAAAGGTGTGGCGAACACATCCTGGCCAAGAAAATCTTCAGTTTTCCTACCATTAGTTTGTTTCTCTTCCCAGCTGTCCGTGGACGACCCCTCACCGTCAGGCACAGTTACAGGTGAAACAATGGTTGGTCCTGAGACCGACTCCACATCCTCTAGTTGAGTGTGGGTGGTGTCTTGTGAAGTCTTTGACACTGTAACGACTTCAGGTATTTGACTAAAGACCGAGGTACTCAGACCAGATCTAACTGTAAATGTTCTGTCTTCACCATCATCTTCTCCCAAGGTGAATCCGTAGCGACTTGTGGTCACTGATTCAGAAACAGTGCTTACTGTTTTCTTTTCAGTTTTGGATTCCAGCGTCCTTGTTGTAGGTACAAATGGGGTTTCACTTACAGAGAATTCCTTGGGAGGAGTGTGCTTTGATATTTCCATGGATGTTACCAAGGGACCCACTTCTATTTGTTCAATTTGTGTAACTGATTCTTGTGTTTGTATCTCTTCCATGACACCATCCCATGAAACAGTGGTATGAAGGGAGATGACAGGTGTACTTTGGGGCACTTCTTCCTTAATTTCAGGTATGTCTGGCATTCCAAGAGGTCCTGAAGCAGAAGGTGAGTAATAGTCCATATCCCAAGGCTTCTTGGTACCCCCAGCAAGTGTGGGTGATTCGGTGGCTATGCTGTGTGTGACAGTTTGAGGTTGAACTGTGGCTTTCTGTTCAAAATTGACTATATTTCCCACAGGAGGGAATTTGGTTGTAATGACAGGTAATTCGGTGATTAAAGGGGCGGTTGGTATAGTTCTGTCAGGGACCATTTGTGGTTCTTCCGATAAAGTGGGTGAGACAGTTTCTGCAAGCATACTCAGTTCGATGGTTGTAGCCTCTGATACATTCTGTTTAGCTAGAAAAATAATTTCAAAGAGTTGATTAGACAAGTCACTAATACAAAGTTGTACGTCCAGTGTTTGTTAAGTGATGCTGTGTATTTTGGGGTGACCCAAAAGTGTTTCATGATGGAGGGGAGTCTAAAAACTACAATTAGCCCGAAGACAGACAATTGAACACTTAATCATCACAAACTGATCACTTGTTTTATATTGTAAGTATTATCACTGCTTTTACCCATAGGCGTGAATGACGGACGTTAAGGAAAATGAATATTATGTAATTTCAAGATAAGGAGAAGGCCCCCCCAAAAATGCAGAGTTTGTAAACCGTAGCTATGTTATTTATCAGAAACTACAGCACCAAAGTGAAGCCCAGCAGGAGAACGCAGTACTGCTCTCCTGGAGGCTTAGGTCCCTAGCTCTCTCCCTCCTCTCGCTGCATGTCTCAGGGGAGAGGGAGTGCCTCAGCTTGCAAAATAACACAAAGCCACATCAAATGTACCCGAGTTCCATGTCAGCTATTACACTGCCCATAACATGGAGGCTTGCCTAAAAACAGGATATTAAACGTTTTAATACCACTATTCACTTGATTGCAGGTGTGGGACATTTGTCTTCATACTCCTTTCAACTCTGCCGTGGAGCCTTGTTCATAATAAATAATAAAATGCCTCTGGCAGAGGCTGCTTTGCATTTGTTGTAGTTCTACCTCTTGTTCGATGTTCTACACACCATGTATGTAACTCTTAAGGGTCTTGGTTCCAGGCTTCCCTTAGCAGGAAATGCAAACATAGAACAGGAAGTAAAGTACCCACATGATATACTTTAGCTCTGTAATTATGAATCCCTGGAAACAACCCTGAGTATCAGAAAGAATGGACTCAGGCAATAAAAAGTAACATGTCATCATAAAATGCTACATTATAATGCCTCCAGATTTACAGAGTATAGCCTGGCTTGTTCAAAGAAATTTAAGTTGTGTGTAAAAGTGATACTGTTGTAGATGAAATTCCTTCTCAACACAGGGAAAATGGGGCAACTTAGCACATTATATATTTTTTTAATTCAGATTTTCAAAAATCAAAAACTAGTTGCCAGTAAACTCAGAAGGAAGTGATCTGAGGAAATCTGTAGTCATTGTTTGGCTACATCTTGCATGATTAAAACTAGTTGCTTGGGTAATGCCTGTTGCCTCTGATGGGAGGTGTAATATCGGTACTATCTATAAGATCTTGAGTCTTCCTCTTAATAATCCCCAAACCAGAGTTCTTGGAAAACAAAACTGGATACTTCTGAGCTCCATCTACTCTGTCAAAATTTAATAATACTAGGGCAGTGAAACTGCACTGTATGATACTAGAATGGTAAATATATGTCATTATGCATTTATCCAAATTCACTGAATGTACAACACAAAGAATGAACCCTAATGTAAACTATGGACTTTGAGGGAGTATGATGTGTCCATGTGAGTTCAGCAGTTACAACAAGTGGACCACGCTGACGGAGGATGTTGATCACGGGGGAGACTGTGCACGAGTGGGGGTGGGGGTGTGTGGGAAATCCCTGCACCTTCCACTCAATTTTGCTGTAAATCCAAAACTGCTCTAAAAATAAAGTTTATTTTAAAAGTGTAATGATAGAATAATGTAATTTTGTTGTAAATCAGACATGAGCTATAATAGCTTTCTCATCTTTCATCCGGTAAGAGCTATTATTAGCTGTGGTCATTCCCCAGACCATTTTGAAGCCCAGATTCATCAATTTTATAATAAAAACTTGGTAGCCCTTTACATTATGATTCATTTAAATTTTCTTTAAAGTCTGTCACTATTTATCCTTTTATATTAAAACAACTAAGCAAGAACAACAAAAAAGATTTGGACTCTTCAAAAACATTTTAACAAACTTTTGTCTCTCTCTTTTTTTTTTTCTTTCTTTCTTTCTTTCTTTTTCTTTTCCTTTTTTTTTTTTTAAGAAAAGCTTTCTCTGCATTCATTTCCTGGAAGAAGCTCTGGTCTATTTTGATTGACATGAACAACTTCAGGAACCAAAGTGAGGTTTGACTGACCACTTTTCTTTTAATTCAGTTCTCTACCGTAACTATTACCTCTTTTAACTGCCAAATATTATGTTTGTTTTATAACTGCATTCTTTGGGGAAACAGTAAAATGTACATACAGAGAAAGTTCCCATGGAAACATAATATAAACACTTTGCACACTGCATATTAGAGAAAATTTAATCATATTATATCACATTAATAACAACAAAAAAGCTAATTTTGCTTTTTCCCTCTGGGTATTTCCATGGGTGACAAATTCACTTAAGAGGAGGTGATAACTGCATTAGGCCTGTGAATCAGGTCTTCCTATGTTCCAACCCAAGTTCTATGCTAGCAACTTTCTGCAGAGCTATAAAAATACTTTTGTAGTGTTTTAAAAATGAAGGACTCAGATTTCAAGAACTAAATAACTGTATGTCATCATCAATGATTACTGTACAGTTTGGTGTCACCTTTCTCTAGTCTGGGAGCAGAGTCAAATGATAGCAGTATGTCTCAGAGAGTCTCCTTTACAAAGCTAGGATTTATATGACTTTGTTTCCAAAAATAAGGGTTTTCAATCATTTTAGAGCCCTGTTTAAAAGTCTGCTTATAATCAAGTTGATTAATTCCACTACTTGGAATGGAAGACTTCTCAGACTTCCTTTTGGGGTTGGGTGGCTCTTTCGTCAACTTAACAGCTGAGTTCCATCGTAACTCAGTATATCTGGTCATCTTTTTCAACCATTTCCCAAAAAAGGAAATGATTTTTAAGAACACAAATATCTACAAAGAAATATCTTAAGAATAAATGCCTGTATTAATGATGACTATTACAAAGGTGAAAGCACAACTCTAGATTGCTCTAGAAGTGCCTCTCTACAAAGAGACTTCACGTGGAAAAAGAAGTTTTTGTCTTGGAAAACTATCAAGTGTCCCTTCGACTCCTCATAATTGAGGAAGCCAACAGAAATCAGAAGGCTTCTTTTCCCACAAAAGCTCCTTTCCAACATTTGCAGCTGTCTGCCACACAGATGTTTCACATCACTGTACTTATGGTATTTAATATCCTATGGACTATCTTCTCCAGGGCTTCTGTTGTGAGACACAAGGCAGATTTTCCTAATAAAATATAAAAACCCTAATAGCAGCATGATAGTCGATTTAACTTGTACCCATACTGCCTACGTCACAGGGAAATGACTAATTTAAAATAGCTCTTCTATATTGAATTTTTTATACATAAATAACTGTTAACATGGCATTTCACAAGTAGAGTGAATTTTCAGTAAGTTTATCCTGGGTTCATAGCTGGGCAACGAGAAAAGGTTGGAACAATGGGATCAGAACTCAAACTAAGTTTGAGTGATTGAATGCTCACCAATTCAAATTCAATACCCATAAAAATACCAGTCAGGGAAGTTTTGACACCTATAGTCAGATTATGATTTAGCGCACAGAAAAGATAATAAGCTGACCATAGACCAGAAGGGCAGGTCAATTGTAAAACGGAACAAACATGTAAGAAACACAGCATGTGAAGTGGTGGGTACCTATTTAGCCTTCTCTAGACCACTATTTCTAGTTCTAAGTTTCATCGAACAGAGGGCTATGAAAAACAATGAGGTTCAAAGCAACATCGCATAGGTGATTAGAGGCCTAGAAACTGAAATTTGAAAATAAGGAAATTGTTTCAGTTGAGGGACAACCAAATAATTGTGTTCAATAGTAGAAAGGCTGTTATTTAGATTTTGGTCTCCAATGTAAGAAGGAAAAATGGACTCAAATTCTAACGCAATGGATTTAGATAAATAGAAAAATTCTCTGAGAGTGATGGTAATAGGCTGTTGGAATGGGTTTTTCAGGAACCATCCCCTATTTCCCTCTCTTGGAGATGATTAATAATATTAAATGAGAGGTTATTATGAGTTTTCAATGGTTTGGATTCACTTAAATTTGGGGAGTATGCACGATCCTTCAAAGCCCTGTATAACTCTCTTTCACAGAACTTGCTTAACTCTGAGGCTGAAGAATTAAAAGTGCACAATTTAGTTTAATCATCAAGGGGAAATGCACAGGTAAACTTTATTTCACAGAGATATTAATTTACTTGTTTTTCAGGTCTATTTGATGTGAACAGAGTCTCATTATGTTTATCATCAGCCATTGTTAATATTCTATTCAGTGATTTAGAAGGAAAGAGAATTACAGCAAATGAGATTTGGTATCATCTATTCACCAGGAAGTGGTCTTAAAAACACTACATTTGGTAAAAGCAAACAAGAAAAATAGAGTTATATTTCTAACTTCCTCTACTGAACCAACCAGCTGTATATCCCTGAAATCACTTTTGGAATTGCTCTTAAGGGTACAACTCCTAAAAATTCTAACTCTATAGTTAGTCACTACTCAGCTCTGTGGGAAAACTGGACAGCAGGCACATTATCTTGAGAATATTTTTCAAAATATGTATTAAAAGATACATATATTAAAAGGATTTTTGAAAAATGAATTAGAAATTTGGGGAGGCTGTTGGCATTGTGTGTGGTTTAAGGAAGGCTTTTATGTATGACTAAACTTCCCTAACCTCTTATGTGCTGAATGAAATTTGAATGTGGTAAGGTCTTAGGGAAGAACTAAATGGGAATCTAGCCTTTAGCTTAGGTGGAGAAAAAAACAAAAATTTTAATCCATTATATTTGCAAGTTATACATTTCCAAGTCACACAGACACAAATGAATAAGGGGAAAAACGGACCTAAACTTTCAAACTTTATTCATATTTTATGTAGATTTTTAGTGGGTGGTTATTTATTTAATCTAAGTACCTTGTTATTTTGTACATGCATGTGAACTCCTTATTTAAACAAATAATTTAAAACATCAGGATGAATTCTTTGTGGCTATAGACAGGCTTTGGTTTAAATTTGACCCTCAGGGGAAAAAGAAATGTTTAAAAGCTTTCTAGTGCCGGGTTTATGAAGCACAAGAAAATAAAATCGAACAAGGTAGTCATTTCTACTCTTTCCTTAATTTAACTTCTTTAACCTAACCCCCACTCCACTCCAACACATACACACAAATTGGATTTTCGTCCTTAATCAAATCAGTCACTTAATGTAAAACTGATTTTTAAGGCTTGAAAATCACTATCATGGGTATGTGGCTTAAAGGAGTTATATCTTCCTACTTCTAGGGATACTGCTTTGTTATTGTTGTTGATCTGTTTTCCTGAAAATGACTGTCTTTTTCTGTAGTTTCAGGGCCTAGGAACACAAGATAATATTTTCAGTGGCTTTTCATGGCCAGCTTATATCATCACACTGATACACAACACATGACTTTAACACTCAGAAAAGTGAATTTACAGGAAGAGATCCAAATGCAGGCATCTTAGCTGGGAGATAGCAATATGTGAAATCACGCCTTTTTGTTGCACTAACATCTTTCCTGCTGACTACTCAGACAGCCCAGTTCTGTGTCTTTTTGGTTGATGAAGAACATCTGTATTATTTCAACTTAGAAATCAATTACAAAATAAGCTGGTGTATTTTCTAATAATTTCAGTTACAGTTGACTGATTCTGTGGGTTCCACATCCGAGGATTCAACCAACTTTGGATTAAAAAAAAAATTCCAGAAAGCTCCAAAAAGCAAAACTTGAATTTGCCCTGTGCCTGCAACTATTTATACAGTTGGATTAGGTATTATAAATAACCTAGAGATGATTTAAAGTATACAAAAAGTTGTGCATAGGTTATATGCAAATACTAAGCCATTTCCCCTCAGTCACTTGAGCATCTGTGGACTTGGCTATCCTGGAGAATCCCAGAGCCAATTCCCCGTGGATACCAGGGGGTGACTGTACATACTGCTACAACGAGATATACTGGAAACTTAGAGAAAAATTCTCACTGTATTTCAGTGTAACATGGCTCTATCTTGAACATACTCAAGGTCACCAAAAATTCTACAAGATTTTTGTTTTGCTGGCACAATATAGATCCTACCGTAAATGTTATGGTGAGGCTCTGGATTACTTGCTTGCTTAATGAGGCATTCTACAAATATGATACTATATCATGGACCACTATTGTTCAAATAATTTAAGAACATCTGAAAAATTTAAATAATTATATCATAAATGTTGAGAAACATTACTTAAAATCCATTTTAAGTAGTAAACCTAATTGAAGATAGCTAATTTTGTTAGAACTTGCAAAAACATACACTGTACTGCAATACGATACTACAGAATTAATCATTAGAAGGCATATATTTCCATTACTTGAAATAACATGAGATAAAATGAGATTTCTATTTATAGCATGGTGCATGCTTAGGTATTAGCCATGTCAGCTCCAAGTACTCACCTGCCATTACTGAGATATAAATTCTCCGCCATTTGAAAGAAAGGGTGATACCAAACATGAAATAAACAGAATTCAAAAATTCAATTCAGCCAACAGTTGGCCTCAGCGTTATAGTACCAACAATCTAATCGCATTTAAGGATTGAAATTGATTTAAAATAAGTACTCAGAAACATTTTCTCTGGTTCTAAGTGCGATGACAGCCCAGTTAAGGCCTTCACCTGACATTTCCTCATCCTCTAAAAAACCATCTGTCAAACTGCCTGCTGTTGTAACCATACTGCTGCCGTTCCATTTCCTTATTTTTGAAAGTCACTGAACTGTTTCCAATCAGCGCACACACTGCAAGACACGGAATCCATTCCAATGGCTAGCTGAACATCAATTGGATACCTCCGAAGTAATTTTTTTTTTTAATCTGTAATGTTTAAAAAGGTATCAAACACTTACGTTTATAGCAGTAGGCATCAAATCTGCTATCAGGGGGAGGGAAGCCTGTCTGGTTCTCAAAACGATACAGGGTTCTCACCCCAAGCAAACCACCTCCACACTGGGCCCTGGCCACAGTCACAGGGTGGCGAACGCTGGCGTCCAACAGCCACCCGTAATCGCACTGGTCGAAGCCGTTCCTCCACGCTGCTTGGAGCTCCCCCACCGTCGCCAGGCGCGCATCTTGGTTTTCACACTCTTCGGCAGCCTCCTCAAAGGTGAATTTATTGGGAGCAGTGATGTGGAACACATCCCCTGGAATAAGAAGAGGAAAAAGGTTTAAATTTTACTATTCCGTCCTTTCCTGTTTGTGGGGGTGGGGCGGGGGAGGAGAAGCACGTAAGTCTTTTTTCATGGCAACGCAGCAGTTTCGGATACTTCAGAGCAAAAAATTTGATGGTTAGCTAATGTTATTATTAATGCATGATAAGAAATAACACACACCAGGAAAGTTTCATTATATATATTTCCCAGGCCATAGAAGCGGTCATTGGATAATAAAGTTACAATACATTTTTTAAAATGAACAAACTTTTCCTAGTGATTCTTGGGTTTAGTGTCCAGGAAACGGGTTTTCTGTCGAATGAAAGCGGCAGCAGTGTACTTATTAACAGTGCATGCTGGAAAGGGGGAGCTGCATTGACCTGTCACTGAGGTTATTTTTCTTTATCTTCAAATCGAATAGTAATTTTCTGACTCTCTTTCTTATCTATCACTACTATCAAAATGGATTAACTGCCATCAAGGCAAATAATCAAACAAGAAAACCTCCAGGGTTTGAAGAGGGAAGGGATAGAAGCAGAATGGAATGCTCTTTCCTGCCTTCCTAGCAGGGCTGCCCTGAGAGTCATGCCTGCACTTGGGTGGGGCTCAGGGTGTATGCGGGCCAAAGTCAGCTCTCACTCAACCAGCCAAAGGGACCAAACCCCCCATCACCACTGGAGGAAGCGGCACCTTTTTTTCTGCCTGGGCTGGATGGATACCTTTCACAACCTGTCTGCCCAGAAAGAGCACCTTCTGGTTCTCACAGAGTCACCATATGTGCTGGCAGGGGCTCTAACTGGGTTCCGGAGACTCTTACATTTGCTTGTTGATGAACAAAGAAAGGCTAAACATTTACTTTCTTCATCGCCAGGTCCCATTAGACCCAATTAGTACGTTCATTATCATTTCACATGTCACAATAAAATATTCTGGAAATGCCAGAGAGCTTGTTTAATTGGAATTTTACTTGGGTAACTAACATAACCATTGGCTGAAATAAATGTAATGTGAATTAAATGATGCTTTTTACAGAGCACAGAAGTGGCTAAAAGACAGAGGCAGAATTAGAGAATAGCTAAGTAGATACAGCAGGCAGGAGGAGGAATATAAAATGAGGTAGAGGAGGCTAAAATATTGATAGCTCATTACTGTATTAGCAGAGGGTCCTGTTTCCACTGAGACCACTTGCTGATTCTATGATATATTAGACAGCTGGGATGCAAGAGTTCTTGTGATCTGGATCTTCACCTGACTAAATCCAGATGGAACAAGCGATTGCTTAAAATGAATAGAGCCATTACTCTCTGCATGTGTATGATAGCTTTATAAAAATAAGAAAAATTATTCAGGGGGGAAAGGCCACATCACCTGTATCAGCTCTTCTCATTACAAATCTAAAACTGCTACCAATGAAACTAGGCCAAATCCCAATGAGAGCTATCTGAAGAACAGAAAGAAAAACGACTTTTACCTGACTGGAAAAAAGGTAGAGGTGAGAATGGATTTTTGTCCTTAATTATCTAGGCTGTCAAAAGGACTATGATCTCAAATCCAAAAATACACTATGAGAAGAAACATTCCTTTTCCCCATTCCTGCAATGTCTCCCCTCCTAATAAGTGCTAAAAGCATAAAGGTCACAGTACCAGTTGCAGAGTATGTATCCAATAATTTTTGTTAAATGAATGGCATTTCAAGTTCTGGTTCAGAAACAAGGTGCCCTTTTTCTTCCAACCTTCCCAAGCAGCACATTAAAGAGTGCTAACTCTGCTACAGAGCTTTGGGTAGCTGCTGTCTGGGACAGGTGATTCATCTTGCCTGTGGATTTGGCTCAGAGCAACCCAGGGAAAGGCAGACAGAGAGACTACGTCGCCCTGAGCAGCCTCAGCAGCCTTGTCCACTTCAGCATCACACTTGCATTAGGCCTGAAAGCAAGGTACGTGTGAAAGAGGGCAGAGCGCCAACATGCTTCCCCCCGAGGTGGAACACTGGCGATGTTATTACAGCTGGAGGATCAGTTTCGTTGCCTTCGTTTCCTGCATCGTGAGGTACTTCTATGTTGAGGCAAGACTACTGTCCCACTTCACTAAAAAGAGTGATCAGCCAACCAGAGCAGGGCTGAGAAATGTAATTAATTGAGTGAAACTCTGCTTCTCCAAACAAATGTTAGTTCGTGTGATGGGGAAAGCAACTTCTCCAAATAGAGCCAGACCAAAGGGCTAATGAAGAAAAATGACGGCATGATGTTCTGGGGAACTGGTTTCCTTGTTTTAATAGCAAACATATTTGGGATATTAAAGGAAACAAAGGTTTCAGTAGGTGCTGGCAGGTTAAAAAGAGAATACCCTTATTATTATTAAATAAAGATCTACTTATAGAACTTTTCATATAAAAACTCTTCTAAAATCTGATTTTATAGCAAAATAATTATTTAATTCACTTGTTTGGAGGATAGTTTTTACCCGTCCAATCTCCAGAAAATAATTTTACTTATTTGATTCAATTCAGTTATCCCTAAGGCCAGCTATTCTTCTTTTTGTTTCTATGTAGAAACTTTTCAAACATTGCAAATAAAATTAAGAGAACATATCGAAAAATATATCACCATTGGGTTTCATGTAACTCAGATTAAAAAAAAGTGCAAGATTTAATTGGTATTAATTGAGTTTACCTTAAGCTGAGAATCAAAATAATTCATTTACAAAGATAACATGTGGCCTGTCATCATACATGGCATAATTATTCTTTTATTTCAAAATAATGAGAAAAAGAAAAGAAAAACATTTACTTTAACTCTGTTTCAAAAACTAAATGCCTAAGCCGTCCTAAATCATAATTGTTTAACACGAACATTACCTCATCCACTTCAAAAATCTAATGATGTAGTGAAGCATCCACACTGTGGAATTATCATATTGAGTCTTGAAGCTTTTAGAATTGACACTAAAACTCTACCAAAAACAGTAACTTGAATATCCAAACTTTGTCCTTCCTACGTATCAATGTCAAAAAATTAAGGCCAGACATCTTATACTTTTCTCAAATATGCTAGAATATCCTGGCATCAGTTTCATACAAAAACCAAACCAGAAAAAAAAGGTAAATTAATAGGTAATACACCAATAGTAATAACTGAACTAATTCATATTACTAAGTGTCCGTGATTTCTAAGACATCTGTTTTTACTCTTTATTGACAAAACTAAAATAACCTCCTGTCAAGTCTTTTTGATTCATTTAGGTGCCTGGTTTTACATAGATAATCCTTTGACATTATATATGTTTTAATTCAACATAATACAAATATAGGTGACCTGCTGTTTAAATCAGAATTAACCTATTAAAAGCTTATTGTTGAAGATGTGGATGGGGAAGATTATGAAATTCTGGTCCAAGTTCTAAGAATATATTTTCCAAAAGTGTCTTCTACAGAAAACTGACGATCCCTGAGACATGACTAGGTATTCCAAAGAAAAGACGTTTTGTAGACAATGGCATTTAGAAAACAAATACAAGTTATCTGACAGGTTTCATTTCTGCAAGACTTCTCAGAGTATTTAATATTATTGTATTTTCTGGGAGTCCCCACAAGGAAGTTATGATCTGTAAGCTATTTGACCAGGGTAATCTCCTTTTCTTATAGAATACTGATTAATAGTCCTTGGATCTGTTTCATGGAATAATTTGGAAAACACTGCCCTAGAGACATGAGTGTAAGAAGAGGAATCTCAATTGATCCATAACAAATATAACTTAGTATTAAGTATCCTGGTAGCCTGTGTGTCAGCCTGCTCTAGATAGAAGCAAAGTGCCAAAACCAGGTAACCAGACAGAATCAAAGGGGGAATCAAAACAACTAAGCAAAGGTCATATGAAGTCCATTGCCTCCCAGGTTGTGAAAAAGACTGTGAGCAAGCAAAGGATGCCGGGGCAGGCAGAGCAGGGACCCTGATGAAGAGTCCAAGACTGCATTTAAGCTGAACACAGAAGGGTCCCATTTCTTAGAAAGAAGCTCATTTTTCAAAAAGCCAAGCAAGGTACAGCAGATAAAAGCATTTGGTCCTAAACTGTAGGCAGAAGCCTTTCAATCCCATCTCCCACAGAAAAAAAATGCAAGTTTTAGGCTAAACACTGACCACATTTACACTGAGAAAAGTAGTCAAGATTTTAAGATTTTTGAAGATTTTATTGATCTACTTTCAGTTTTAAAGTCTATAGTCTAGAATTATTTAGAGGACAAATTATATGTTCTAAACATTAGTCATTAGTAACATTAATGACACTAGACAGAAATTAAGTCCAGGCTAGTAACAGGAGTATAAATCTAGCCTTGGTCCAAAAATGAACCATCATATGAGGATGTATGAAGAGATAAAATCTAAAGTCCAGAGGCAAAGCCAAATCAGGAAGCAAAGGAACAGAGAAAGAGAAAACAAACATGGGAAATCAAGCAAAGCAATTCAGTTCATTTGCTCAGCTTC
The DNA here is from genome assembly GCF_009834535.1 of Camelus ferus. NCBI lineage: Eukaryota > Metazoa > Chordata > Mammalia > Artiodactyla > Camelidae > Camelus > Camelus ferus. Next base: position 55,678,524 of record NC_045698.1, on the reverse strand, counting down.
TCTCTCTCTCTCCTACATGACTTCATAGGTCAGGTTGTGTAAGTAAGTTCCTACCCCAAGGGGATCTTAGAGGCACCTTTTGGCCTTCGATGTAAGTAACAAAAGTTCCTTCTGAGTTTTATCACAGCATCACCTTTAGAGGAGAGGAGAGGGGAGCAAAGCCTTCCTTGAGAGAGAATACACATACACCTACTTCATTCGCATCAGACAAAGCTGTGTTCTAGCTCTACTCTTGAACACTGTGACTGAACAACTGAATGCATTTTGGATTTACTGGATAGTTGCCTTCTTGGAAGGCAAGCATTACTTTTATAAGTGGACAATGAGTCCACTATTCAGTTCCAGAAGTTGCCTCATCAGAGCAGCAACATCTATAGGACATCTGGTGTCAAATTTGTAATAAGAGTACAGATTTGGAACACGTTTCTAAATGTTATCTACCCATGAGAGAATAGTCCTTTTATCTCTTATTAAAGAGAGCAAATAAAACATCAGGAAAGAAATATACAAAATATCCTTTATACACAGAAAGATACACAACTTAAGATAAAGTGTCAAGTTAAGTTTTTATAAGAATTCATTGACTTCATTGATGTGTATACAGATGCATATACATTCACATTAGTACACAATAAAACATAACGCAGATCAGAGGATTTCACACACGGGATAATTTGCATGTTCATATGGAAAACAGATACGCAGTATCTTAACTCATATTTCCCCAAAATTTTAAGTTAAATGCTGAGGCTCTGAATTATTCTTGTTATCCCAACTTTCCAGGGATGTCCTAGAAGAAACTGGAGGACATTGCTGGGGAGATTTTAGTATCTGGTGACATTCCACAAACTAAATTCATCTTAATTATGGGAATTAATATCTTCAGAAATATTAAGAAAAAAATACTTTAATTTGACAACTAGCTGCTAAAAGACTCCCTGGAAAGTGGACCATGCATCTTTTTTTCCACACTTCTGATTGCTAAATGGAAAAGCTGTTTCTTGGCAGACTTAAAAATGACATATACTGAAATGGCAAGTCATGATGAAAACAAATCAAAACATTAAAAATGACCCACACTATTCACAAGCTAGAGTTTATACCCAGGAGTAACTCAGAAAAGTTATGAAAGAACCTGGGTCCAGAGGAAAGCTAAGACAGGATATTTCTCTCCTGCAGACAATTCCCTGCCGTCACCAAGGAGAAAAGGGGTGTTGGCATCAGCAGATCTGAGATAATTATTAGGATGTGAAATGCTTATAGGATAAAATCACTTGCAGTATATGGCAAGTACTGTGGCGATAAAAACAGTTCAATGTAATTATTAGGTTTCAAGCTTTGGATTTTAAGTTTTTTCAAAGGAAGTTTCTTTTTCTCTGCTCCTCCACTCCCTGCAACCTCCTACCGCTCTCGGCTCTTTCTCTCCCTTTTTTCCCTTTGTCTATATACACAAGATCAAAGCAGTGAAGACTAATGCTCATTATCCTGGATCACGAAGTCCATCAGCTGTACATGGTTGGTTAAAAACTAACATATCCTGTTATATAATCTTTTGATGGTCGATATTTGTAGATAATTCAAAATCATGTCAAGTCCCCCTAAGAATTTGATTTGATCCATTAACCTGCACAGAGACCAACCTTCTGTTAGCAGTGACAAGAAAACTTCTGGGGCTGCCAAGGTAAATTCATCCATTTCTAGCGTTAGTCTGGCAATGGTTCTAATTTGGGGGGTAATGAGATTGGAAAGCTAGGTCAGCACCTTTCAAATTTCTCACTTGTCTTAGGCTGAACTTGGAATCATAATGTGGCTTAAAGCATAGACACTGGGTTTTGAAAATTTTACCCTCTATTTAATTTTAGAGAATTAGTCATCTGTCTGCTGTGATAGTTACCATTCTCTAAATCAGTTGATATTCATGGGGAAAGGAATCCACATATTTATCAATGTGCTATTACACAAGATCTTATGTATGTCATTTGAAAGGTTTAAAGACATAGGAAATCCTACTAAAATTTCAACATATTTTCATGGTTTGGGGGATGTCAGACTTCATTCTTTCCCATTGACAGAGCAGTAAGATTTTAATTAGAGTGAGAAAGAGATTCTAAAAAATTTCTGGATGTCTGAGTCTTCAAAATATGTAAAGATTGAATGTGTTATTTGATTTGACAGGCACAGTATGTCTGCAGGTCAACACAGGAGAATCAGCCTAGATTTTTTTTTTTTTTAAACTTTTCAAAGCTGAGAGGTAAATGGCCACTGTATTTCTAAAGAAGCTCTTTCGATTCAGAATTCCAGGAGAAGTTGACATCTAAACCTTAAAGCAATCGATTGTCACATGTTTCAAGAGGTTTATGTCAAGACATTTCTACTTATTTAAGGTGAGATTATAAAATAAAAGGGACTATATATAGAAAATCCTAAGGATTCCATTGAAAAAACTATTAGAACAAACAATTTCAGCAAGGTTGCAGGATACAAGATACAAGACCAATATATAAAAATCAATTATATTTTCATACACTTGTAATGAACAATCAGAAAAAGAAATAAAGAAAATCCTATTTGCATTTGCATCAAAAAGAATAAAATATTTAGGATTAAATTTAACAAAAGTTCTGCAAACTTATACCCTAAAACCTATAAAAGGTACAAAACATTGTTGAAAGAAAGTAAAGATGATCTAAAAAAAAATCCCATGTTCATGGATCAGAAGATGTACTCCTGTTAGGGTGGCAGTACACCTCAAACTAATCTGGAGATTCAATTCAATCTCAGCTGACTTCTTTCTAGAAAATTACATGAGAACTCAAGGGGCCCAGAATAAGTAAAACAATTTTGAAAAAGAACACAGTTGGAGGTCTCAAATTTTCCAATTTCAAAATTTACTACAAAGCAAAAATAATCAAAACAATGTGGTACTGACATAAGTATAGACATATAGATGTATGGATCAATAGAATAGAGTCCAGAAATAAATCCTTATATCTATGAGCAATTTATTTTCAACAGGGTGCCAAGGCCATTATATAAGGAAAGAATAGTCTTTTCAACAAATGGTGCGGGCACAACTGGATATGCACATGCCAAAAAATGGATTTGGACTCTTACTTTATACCATACACAAAAATTAACTCAAAATAGATAAAAATAAAAGTAAAACTTTAAACTTTTACAACTCTTAGAAGGAAACACAAGTTAGTCTCATGACTGGGGATTTGGCAATGTTTTGTTGCACTAATTCTTAAATAACTCCCATTAGTGAAATACTCTGTAGATTACATTCTGTAAATTCCATTAAAATTAAAAGTCAATCTGAGAATCCACAGGCAGGAAATCACACAATTTCCAGATCTGATATCTGATTCTGATACAATCAAAGCCTCCAAAGAAGCTGGAACTAAACCCTGCTCTAAGACCTGTTTAAGGACATTCAGGCTTTTACCTAAATTTTTAGCTTTCCTATCTAAAGGAATTCATAAGATTAAAAGGAAAGGTGATTTTTAGTTCTAGGTCAGACACAAGGATGACATGAAGTCATTAGACAAGTCATAGAGGTGACTGAGCTATCCTGGATTTTGACATGAGAAAGCAGTAGAAAAATTAACCTGTAATTTGTGAATAGGTACAATGGTACCAACACCAATGAGGACAGTTGGCTAGGAAGGCAAGAAGGAGGAATTATTGTGAGAGGCTGGAAAGGAGAAAGGAGTATCTGTAGGAAAGAATTATTTCTAAGAGACACCACAGAAAAGAGTGAGAAGAGACATTCAAAGAGAAAAACTAGTATCATGGCAATCAGTAAAAGTAAAAAAACTGGATCCTTAGTAAATTTGGTGGACAAAGCTTGGCATTTTTTCCCAAGTACTATAGAAATGGTAGGGTGGTGGAAGGTAGTCTCTAAAAGAGACAAAGTTTGGAGAAATGCTGCAATTACCACCAAGTATTTCTTGAGTAACTATTATGTGCCTATTACTGGAATAGGTTCTTCACTGTGGTTGGGAGAGTTATAGAAGAAGATCATGGCCTTATCTTTACCATTTACAGAAATTTTTCAGAAATAAAAATAATAGGTAATAATTTGTACCTGATGAATATAAATCAACCAGAGGATAATTAAACATCAGACATGTGGAACTAACTCTAAGAAAAGTGAGAGTTCAGAATCAGGAAGTCAGTGTGAGCTAGAAGAGCCAAAGATGGGCTCATGGAGGCAGTCTGTCTTCAGGCACTGGGAAGAGCAGAATGTTGGAAAGATGACAGTCTTGTGTTCTCTGAGAGGAACAAAGCACAGCTGCTGGAAGGAGCTAGCATGGAGCCTGTGGACGGCTGGTGCATGTTTGCTGGGTCATACTGGAAAGAAGTAAACACAGTTGAGTAGGTTACTCTCGAGCCAGGTTTGAGGGTTTTGCAGAATGGGACGAGTTTGTGCTTGAGGAGAAAGGGAACAGTAAATTCACTACACAGTGTTGAGTAGGGGAGTGATATGGCTATGGTGTTTAAATGCTTTGATGGTCATAAAACAGGTCCCTTGAAGAACTGTTAAAGGCATGGGGGTTATTTGTGAAATGAGACAGAAACCCAGAGATGAGACACAAAAATGATTCACAAACTAGAAATGAGGGTATGGAATTCAGAAGAGAGTTCAGGGCTAGACATATAAAACTAAAAATTATTATTTCCATTTTTCATTTTTTTGTTCTTTTGGTGTCCTTTTGTTCATCCCACAAAGCATTTGATTCATTTACATACAAAGGAGCAAAAATGAAATTAAACAAACTAATAATAAAATTGGAGCAATGAAATATTTGGAAGGAGGATTGTGATGAAGCCTGGAGAGATGTGAAGTTATCCAAGGGGCAAGAAAAAATTGATGTGAGTAGAGTGGATACGTACAGTTTCAAGGTTAATTTATTAATTCACTCATTTATTCACCTCCATCTGTGGAGCACCTACTGTGTGCCAAGGACATAGCGGGGATACATGTGGTTCCTTCTCTCCCAGAATCCATAGTCTAGTAGAAGATGGAGGAGTAAGCAAACATTTGCAGGAGGGTGATTATAGCCATATATTCAAAATCAGAGATGGTAAAGGTGAGAGAGACCAACTAGGACTTAGGAAGGGCATGTGGGATGAACGAGAGAGCCCAGAGTACAGATACATCAAAGTGCTGGGAAGCTTGTGTGAAAGTCAGGGAATTGGAATAATTGGGTGGTAGTTGTTTCAGGTGAAGGAAAAGCCAACATGGAAAGTTTATATGGAAAATACAGGCCATAGAAGGTTAGGATGTAGGTTCCCAAGATTGCCCATGTCAGGGGCAAGGAATTCCTGGATCAATCATTTGTAAGATTTGGGGACAAGACTAGAAGTATTGACTCATTTGCAGGAACCTAAGAGGGTCAACCATGAAAGAAAGCAGTCTGACTTCATCTACCCTCTGATGTATCTGCAGAGAGAATTAAACCATTCTATAAAGGAAACTATTTTCTTTTAAGTACCTGCTATCAAAAAGAAACCAAATGAACAGTCAACCTATTCATTTCATTAAAAATAATTGAAGATATTTTTAAACATTTGAGTGTTTTTTTAAGCTTAAATATTTACATTGGAGTCCATTCTTTTCAATACTTTCGTATCTATCTTATCTAGGAATTTTTTGCTATGGATAGAACTACACACACATATTTCCTGTGAAATTGCCAGTTTTCAGCACAGAAATTCATGAGTTCACAAAGCACTTTCACAAGTATTTAAATCTCCCAGTGGCAAAGTGAATGTGTTTATATGCCCATGACCTTCTGTGGGGGGGTCAGACAGCAGATTAACTCCTGAATATTATGGTTCAAGAAGATAATGTTCTAATCAGAGAATAAGCTGATTTCAAACAATTTAGGAGAGAGAGTGTGGGAATTCTTATTTTGCCAGGGTATTTTTTAAATTATTTAAAAATGTTCAAGCAATTTACCATATTCAAAATACCTCGACATAAAAGTCACCTGCCTTCATAAAGTGACCAATTTTCAGTTATTTCTATATTTTCTGAAGTACCATGTCCCAGACTTCAACGAAGCATTGCACTCATAACATCTCAGATCTATAGTTGAAAAAACTTTCAGAGATGACATTTTATAGTCTGTCAGGATTCTTTCTACATTTAACAATAATTATTGTCAGAAAAAAAAATTCCTTACATTGAACCTAATTCACAGAGTTGCAATTTTATCTCATCTTCATTTTTTTGAATTCAGTAGAAATAAAGGAACTTTCATATACCCAGAAGCTGTAATAACAACTATTATTTATTGAGCACTCACTCACTTTGTGCTATATGGTGTGATAAAAGCTTTAGACCTCAACTTATTTTATTTTCATACCATGATTAAAAGATAAGTATCCTGATTGTCCCCATTTCACACAAGAAGAAACTGAAGCTTAGAGAGGTAAAGCCTTGTTCAGGATCTCACAACTAATGAGTGACAAAGCTGGGACTCAACTGAGGTCCTTCCTAGTCTTAATTATGAGTTACTTACCTACTAATCAAGAATCCTCCCTCGGCATTGTCTTTACCACTCCCAAACTACTCCGATCCTTTACCCAATTTTCTGAACTATTTAATCATCTCAACTCTATTGTAAACCCTCTCAATGTTTTCCAAATTTACCTTAGCAGAAAACACAGATTAAATTTACTAGAAAGGATAATTTTATGGATCTTAACTTCTATATTCCTACTTTAGAATCTTAATTCCATTAATTTCTTAGTAAGAGTGTTCTGTTACTGAATCATGGCTAACAAGTCACCATTTCCAAGGACTCAAGCTAATAATGAAATTGCTTGCTAGTGGATATAAGCTAGTGTTAACACTCTTAAACTTACTAGGTTATTTTTACAAATAGAGTTGAATATCGTATGTATATGCATAACTGTATTATAATTACCACCTTAGAATAAGAACCAGATTGGTTTTTCTCCCCCTCAAACTGGCTGGATTTAGTTTAGTATAATTATTTGAATTTTATAAAGAAATATAAAAATGACATTATAAAATAAGAGAGGAGAAAAAAACAGATGGTTGACATTCTGTCAACTAAATATCTTTCATGACAAATAACTAAATTAAGACAAAATTAATTGTCTTTTTGAACTAGGTTTCATCTTATACTTAATTGATTTTTTCACTAGACCATCTGGAATAATATTACTTCTGATCTATAGTAATTGCACTTGGTTTATAACTGAGTATACATTCCATTACAGGCATTCTGAGTACATTAATATCTCTAATTCTGACTGGCCCCCACCACCTCTCACATACACAATTGGCTGTCAAAGATACAATGAATTATAGGTGGGAATTATTATACCCATGAATATAGCAATAAATATCTCTTAAAAGGAACTTTGGCTCACTTTCAAATGATCTTTTATCAACGTGGCAACTAAAGTATCAGATGTAATTTTACAAAGTCAACTTTCCACAAGAATTTTTATCAAATCACAGTTTAGCCAGTGGTCTTTATTTCAAAGGGAGAACATACACTTCAGTAAAGCAGAGAAAGAGACCTTACAAGAATCATCTTGTGACCTTCCTCCTACATCATCAGTCACAAAAGGTCTCTTTAACCCCACCACCTCCCACCAAGTCCAATTTCAAGTCAAGAAAGGAAAGACCAGGTTCCAAAAATTTGCTAATTATTCCAAGGGACAACAAACAAAGAGGGAAATATTTCCAGAACAATGTCATTGTAAATTGTCAAGTTCCTTCTATGAAACAAATTAAAGCCTTGTTACTCTGCTGACACAAATTTCAGCCAGTGCTTGAATTCATACTTATACTGATTCTTTTATCTTTCTAACTTTAATGTGACAAAAATGTTAATTTATTTATTTTTTTTTGCTTTGGTGTTAATACCACAACTAAAATGATGTTATATTACACATTACAAGTTTTCAGTCATCAAATATGTGGAACATTTATCCCAAGTAAATATATAACTGTATAAAATACAGTTGAGTTACATTGATACAGAGATTGGTTTTACCAATAACCATTGCCCTAGAAATGGTGATGTTTATGGAGGTGGAGAAGAACTCTTATACAACTAGTAAATCCATTTCATCGTGGTCTATGTGCACATCCTCAATTACCCTTCTGACAGCCCAACTTTCCCCAAATACTAGTTATGTTACTCTGAGCAGACTATGGGGGAGCCAGCTCTCAATGGGTACAATGTGGCCAGTGATTCCTGGCAGGCCTTCTACCACCAAGACCTGTCAAAAGTATCTCACACTGTATTTATAGAGGGCATGGAATCTCTGGGACTTCTGCAGAAACAGAAAGTCCTCTGGCTTCAAAGAAGGCAGAGATTCTGTAGCTTTAGGGAGTGGGGTTTCAGTAACTGTAACGGGATAAGACTGAAGAGAAGATACACACAGGAGCCCATAGGCACTCCTTCTAGTGACATTGTGAGCACATAAGCCTGTCTTTTCATCAAGGAGGCTCACTTGTGACACTTATTCATATTAGGATCAGACCACGGATTTGTACCCGAAAGTCACCATTTCAATTATATTTGGTAAAGATCTTTTAGGTAATTAGAACTTACGTACACTTTTTCAAAAACTACCTCTAGTTTAATTCTAGTATTACCAGCATACCTGAAATTTCAATAACTATCACTCTAATAGATATTAGTCTAAATTAAAACAACAGTGATAAAACAAATTTCACCTTTTATGAATTTCCATCTTACTGAAATAGCAATAACCAAATTTATTTCCTGGAATCAGATTTCTCTACCAACCACCTCCTATTCCATGAAAAAAGTTAATTAAACTTAAAATAAACTTGAAATTAAACTTAAAGGAAGGAGACTAGCTAGCTAGCTAGCTATAAAAGAAATATAAAAGAGATTGATCTATCTATCTATCCATTTGTTTGTTTCTCTCTATCTCATGACTTGGATTTTACATGTAATTTCCCTTTATCCCTGTAAAAAACGAAAATTGTTAGTATATGAATTTCTGGCTTAGGAAACACATTTTTGTCTTAAATGATAGTTACAATAAAAATGTTAAGATGCTAGAGAACCACACCCAAGCAGCCTTCTTGGGAGCAGGTCTTCCTATTCAAATTGAGTCAAAGCATTAGGCAAATAGAAGCTGCTTATTTTCTAGTTTTCAGTCTGTGAGGTTGTTTATTCAATTCATAGAATCATTGAATTTTAATGGTGAAAGGGACTATGGAAATTATCTAGTTAAACCTCCTCATTTCACATGTAACAAAATTGAGATCATTCTTTTTATGTGTACCCAGCCAAAATTAAAAGCATAACTCAATGCAGTATTTCTATTTATATAATTAGGCTTCTAAGATACCTGCTGACACACATGAAATTCCATTTCAAGAGTCATAGAAACCTCTACTTCATGTGCCTTATAATAAAACTGTATTGTGTCCTTAGAGAACGTCTCCCTTATAGAACTCAAACTTGACTCTGAGTCTCTAACACGTGCTGAGTGAGAAATGATAGCCCCAGAATCAATCAGACTCTAAGCATCTCTAATGTAAGGCTTATATCTTAACTGGCTTCATAGTTCTAACAATGAGCAGAGTACCTATCACATAGTAGGGCTTTTTTAAAATGAGTTCATTCATTGAATGAATGAGTGATTGCTCTAAATGTTAGTGCAGCGAAGTGAACAAGAGGAGAAGAAAAATGTGAAAATCCTTCCTGGGCTAGTTTGCGTTATTTAGTTGCACTTTGGGATGTTTATCAGCACTTAGATTCCCAGTGGTTTGTTACTACTGGTTTTTACCTGAAGTTCTTACAAGAATAGGTACCACCCTTACAGGTTTCTATTCTTAATGCTCTAAAAGTGTATTGGAAACACTCCAATAGCAGCATGACTGAATGCAAACCTGCCATTAACTAAAGACATTTCAAACCTCCATAACCATTTACACAGCCCTCCTTCTCTTCCCACTTTAATTTAAGCTTATTTCACCACAGACTCATACGGTCATTTAAACCAAATGTTGCTGTTTGGAATCCAAACAAGCATGAAGACTTGCTCTACTCCAACATGCTCCCAGTCTTGTCCTCAACTCTCTAAGTTCAAGTGAAGCTATAGAAATTTAAACATCTTACCATCCAGATGGTCCACGTAACAATACACATCATAAGTTTCATGAGGAGCACGGAATCCGTAGGTCCTAACTCCTTCCTTGCCCATCATATCTCCGTAACAGCCTTCTCGGGGAGTCCGGATGGGATATCTGGGGAAATAAAGGACTAGGAAGTAGCACTTTACTCTCACTCCCAAATTAATGAATTAAAGCTGGTAGCCCCCAGACCTCTCACCTGACGGTCTGATCAGACAGCCAGCCTGCATCACATTGCTCAAATCCATCTTCATAGGCAGCGTTGAGCTGCTCTGGGGTTGCTATGACAGCCCCAATATCCAAGCAAGCCTTCTGTGCAGTCTCAAAATTCAGAGTATACCTGCTGGTCGCCGCCCTGTAGTGAAACACAACCCCTGCAAAGAAAGCAGCAGACATTTACAGGCATGTTCAAGTCTTCCACCAAACTGTGAAGTTTCTCATTGGAGTGATATGTCAGATTACTTGCTAACGTGGAAATAACATGATAACTCTTTATTTTTACTTTTTGTAGCATTATGCAAAATTATGGTGATCTCAGGAGCCCCAGAATTGCCCTTCAGCCAGGTGTCCTATTCTGCTCCATTAGCGTTCCCCAGCCAGGAATTTTCTGTTCCCATGAAAGCTATCAAAGAAAAACATTTCAGCCACTAAATCCCAAATGGTGACTGGTTGTCCTAATTACAGGTAGTATTCAGGCTATCATGAGAACACTGGACCACTAAAGGGAGTAGGTGCTGCAGGAGATGCAAAAAGAGTTAAGGGGGCCGCAAGATCAAGTTGTCCTCCTTCATGCTTTCACTCAGGGCCAACTCAATAGAAGCACACAAAACTGCTTCACCAACACCACTTCCTTCAAACATACAACACTGAGATACTTATTTCCAGAGACAGTAGACTAAAATGGAATAGACACTGGGCTATGTATGAGTGGGAAAGCTTGTTCCAATCTTTAATTTGCTCCTTAATCATATATAAGCCTTAATTTCCTCCCTCATAAAGTGTAACTAATATTGCTCATGTTATTTGATTGATGTGAAGGTCAAATTAGGTATAGAATTTAAAGATGTTGGATAGGCTACTATGATAAATGTTTATCGTATTCACTAACTGATCAGCATAACTTAGGGTGTCTGCTATGAAAGGTAAAATATATGATTTTTATCCCAAAGAAGGCCTGAAATAAAGTTCTCCAGACTCTCCTGGGTAGAAGCCAGGCATCCTGGCATGTGCCTCAAATTCCACTTTGTTGTATTTTAGGAGTTGCATAAACTAGTGGTTCTTAACTGTGTTCCAGGGCTCAAGGAACACTCAAAGGCTTGTTCCTCAGCAGCTGAGGGGGTGCAGCGTTGGTTCTCTCCTCCCACTTCAGCAAGAGCATCTCCATTTTTAACTGGAGTAAATATGGTGACTCATTTCCATGAGACAGCAAAGTGAGTCAAGCTATTGTGCCTGGGAAGTCACTGGAAAATATAAATTGGGGCAACTGGGTCTTACGGATGAGATTTTATTAGGAGTCATATCATTTAAGATTACTTTTTTGTTGTGCAGAATTAATTTTGGTTTCTAAATGTCTTCCACTCTCCTTTTATTCCTGGTAATTTTCTGGAGTTGACAACAGTCTCTCATTCACAGCCTGCCTTCTAACTATAAGACTGTCTCCCAAATGCCCATCCTTAGATTGTCTCTTTCTTCCAAGACAGGTATGTGCCAATGAAGTGTCTATGGGGCAGCAGACTAGTAATGTCAGAGATAAGCACCTCTATCAGTGTAAAAAGACCTGCACAGGTACCAATTAGATGCACTGACAATTAACATTCATTTTCCCATTACTGATCAAATGCGGTTTAGAAAATATGTACCTTTATAGAATGACTCTAAAATTACCAGGAAGTATATATGGTGCTATCTAATAAGTATGAGAGATAGCTTATAATGATCTCTAAGGCTTAAGCAAGACTTTGAATGGTTTCAAATTAGTCTTATGTTGATCAAAGCTTCAAATAGCCTTCTTGGTAATTAAAAATCTTCCGTGTGCACTGAAGATTGGCATTAAGGGGGCACAAGGGGGACTCCATGACCAAGGCAGGGAATATCAGGCTGTATAAGTATCTGCAATTGTTGGGATAATTTGAAGACGTCATGGGGCTAAGGGGATTAAGTGAGGATTTCCATTGTTTCAGAGGGGCAAGGGGCAAATCCACTGCTAATTCTGTGATGATGAAAATTGTAAGAGCTGTTGAACTCCTTTTGGGATTTTAAAGACATATATATAAATTTATATATAGTGTGCATCTAACCCTATATATATTATATATATATATATATATTATATACAGTGTATCCTACACTATACAAAAAAGAGAAAGAGAGAGAGATCAGTAGAACAAAACAATCCTAGGCTAACCAAAATAAATGATAAAAAGGTTAAAAAAGCAATGATACCAGGATACTTAGAGGATGCCTGGAAAATACAAAAGTAGATTTATAGGAGACAGCAATAGAATCTGAATGCAAAAGGATGTTTGGAAAATGAATTTGTCACATCTGAAATTCGAAGTATTTCCTTTTGGCTACACAAGAAAGAGTTTTAATAAAACCGTTTGTATATATTTCTGAAAGGTAAATATTTTATAGGGAAATGGAGGGTTGGAAGAAAAATCTGTTCCATCATGCCTGGGTATTAGAATTTTGCTTAATAACCTGCCAAAATATTCTGCTTCCAAGAGCTACAGCATGATGTGTGTACCCAATTAAAGCAATTTTTCTTTGCTTTGTCTCCTAACTTAAATTCAAATGACATATAAACCACCACTGAAAGGGGGCTAAAACTAAAATGTCTCATTGCAAGTCTTAATGGATAACAACTAGTGTATTGACCTTAAAAAAAATTCACTGAGTACTTGTTTTGATTCAATTTAAGTGTTTATTGCATCCTAGCCTTTTTAAAGCACTATGATATGTACCATGGTACTTATTAAGTGCCTTATTTATTCAATGTAAGTTAATATGTAATTTATATTTCATAAAAGCAAATTCAAAGATTTTAATAATCATTTTAAGGGAGTGGGAAAAAGGAGGAAAGAGTTTGTGTGTGTGTGTGTGTGTGTGTGTGTGTGTGTGTGTGTGTGTGTGCATGTATACACATACACACACATACGTAAGAATTAAAACAAAATGTAGATCAGTCTTTACAGTCTTAAAAAATAATCATTGTTCTCAATAATGAAGTAATGATTCTTGAGCTAAAATACCATGTCTTGAGGTATTCATTATATCCAGTATAAAAAGTCACCTTCTTTGATCCCCAAACAAATAACAGTTCATTTTTGGTGAAAGACATGGACTGCTGGCTTGAATGATGTTTTTCCCCACTTGTCCACACCCTGATTAATGACTACTTTTGAATGTTGTTCCACCACACTTCTGAACCAAGTATCACGCTATACTACCTACTTACAATTCCCCAAGCCTTACCATCCACGGTCAGTGACACTGTGTCTTGTGTGTCTTCAATCCCATACATGACATCGCAACGGTAGAGGCCCGCGTCACTGGCGAGCAGTTTGACCATGGTGAGGGAGGCATCGCCCACGTCCTCGGGATGTGTAGGTACTGACACTCTCCCTTTGTAGCCCTGACCAATCTTGATATTCCCATTTTGGGCCACAAGAACAGTAGTCTCCTTTAAATCTTTTCCGTTCTTGTCCAATTCAATCTTAGACCATTTGATTCGGAGAAATTCACTGTTGTTGTTGTAACTGGGTGGTAAGGTAGGCATGGTTGAAAAATGACACGGTAGGTTGACTTTTCCAGAGAGTGAGCCCTTAACAGGTGGGCTTTTTTCCACTTTGACTAGAGGAAAGAAAAAATACCAAATTAACAAACTGAGTCCATGAAATATGTCAATGAATAAGAACCCTTGGAGGGGTTTAGCTATATCTCCAAAATGTGAAATAATTAGAATGACTTTCTATACATAAAAGTATACAATTTTAATAATGTTTTATAACAAAGACAGGGATTTATAATGCTCATTTTTTATTGAAGTATAGTCAGTTTACAATGTTGTGTCAATTTCTGATGTACAGCATGTTTCAGTCATACATATACATACATATATTCATTTTCATATTCTTTTTCATTATAGGTTACTACAAGATATTGAATATAGTTTCCTTGTACTATACAGAAAAATTTCATTTTTTATCTATTTTATATGTAATAGTTAATATTTGCAGATCTCAAACTCTCAATTTATCCCTTCCTACCTCCTTTCCCCCTGCTAACCATAAATTTGTTTTCTATGTCTGTGAGGCTGTTTCTGTTTTGTAAATAAGCTCATTAATGTGTTCTTTTTTCTTTTTTTTTAGATTCCAGACATGAGTAGTATTTTTCTGTGCTAAAAATATTGCATTCATTTTAAAGTATTTGTAACTTAGTGTTTAACATGAACAAAATAAATGATAAAATAAGGTAAGTTTGGAAGGCAGGGAATCAAGGGCAGGAGGAGACTAGACTCAGCAATGCAGGTTTAAAAGATTGGACCGATGTTGAACTACAGATTCACGTCCACTGGTCAGAAGACAAAAAATGATTAAGATAACTGCCACGTTATCTTAGAGGAAATGAAAATAAAACTCAAAAGGGAGGTGAAAAAATTTTAAAGTACTTCAGTGGACTGGAGCAGGGGGACATGCAACACTCGAAGGACCCTCTTTCTTTCAGTATCCAAACCAAAAGCTTTCATCATAATGACAAATCCAGCTGCAGTCGCTTTGCAGTGAAACATTACCTCTCAACTATATCCTAGGGAGAAAGTTGGCTCCTCTTCACCTAACCCTTCTAAAGTATTAATCTACAGAATGTCTTTCATTTTAAGCCCTTCAACTTTTAATGAGTAAGAATACACTGACTACAATTTAACACCTTCGCATGCAAAAGCAAATGTCCTTTCACTCTCACAGGAATCTATACCTCTCCTCCCCTTCTTTTCCCTATCTTCAGTCTCTACTAGCTGGCTAGACAATGAGTTGGTAGTAAGAACAGAAATTATCATTAATGCACAAGGAACTCTCAATATGATGAACTGTTATAGTAGCCTCTAAGTGGAATGAAATCATGCTTCTTAACTGACAAAATTATATGTATCTAACAGTGTGTTAGTGGTCAAAGGCATTAGTAACACACATCTCAATACGGACATGCATCAGAAATGATACAGATGTCGGTGTAGCCCTGTGGACTCAGTTGTGTATAAGTCATTTTGAAAACTGCAATTAGAGATTATGAAGATATTATGCTCTTTAAGAAAAAAGTGCTCTTTATTGCTAAAGATTGAAATTTAACTTCAAACAGATTGGATCCATCAGGAAGATGAAGACAGCACAAAGATACCTTGCAGTTTTTCCTCAAGAATAGGGTTCCTGAGAAAGGAAGGGGTGAGAATTCTATGATCTAAAAATCTCCTAATTTATATTCATCATATGTTCTAGGAAATCCTATCTTCCCTCCTGAAGAATTATTTAGATGACGAACTTCAATAATAAAACATTGCTTTTTTAATGGAGAAGAAACATCCTTCCCATCAACCCCAATTATGGTATAAATTATAAGACTTTATTGCCTCCTTAAAAATGAGTTTAAGTGGCTTTCAATTCCTTAATATTCATTACTAAATTATAGTTCTTTCCACAATTTTAGAGGTATCGGCGCAGATATGAGATTTAGCCCAATCTATCTGATTCAGTTGGGAGGTTTCTGACACTTAGAGCATTATCCAATAACTGTGCTATAATGAAAAGACATATTAGAACAAAATTACGTCAAAAGGCAATTTACCATGGGTTATTTACTGTTCTGGATGTTTATAGATACAAGAAGATTAAAAGCTTCAGTTAGATGTAAATATATATTCACACAGAATCCAGCCTTAACAACAAGATTAACAAAAAGCTGTGTGGCCAAGTCTTTTGTGTACGAAATCTTGGGTCTTAAATGCACTGGGTAACAAGAACTAAGTTTACCAAATCTAAATATTTTAAGAAAGAAATTTAGGAGTTCAGAGGATAATGTTTATAGATTATACATGTTAGAAAAAAAACAAAAACAAAAACTGCTACCTGCAAGAGCTTGTCTGAAACTCTGACAATGCAAGAAATAAAAATAATTGCTAATAGAAAGTTCACTATTCCCACCAGATAGTCTGTGGTCTAAATGGACACAGTAAGGAAGAGATCTCTAGATAATGAATAATCAGCCTTTCATCCTCTGTCAGTAAATTCTGCAGAGCAAGGATGATGTAAGTTCTCTCTGTACAATTTGATCACACACACACAGAGATCTTGGCCAAGTAAATGTCAGATTGAGAATAGGGGAAT
Source organism: Camelus ferus (assembly GCF_009834535.1). Taxonomy (NCBI): domain Eukaryota; kingdom Metazoa; phylum Chordata; class Mammalia; order Artiodactyla; family Camelidae; genus Camelus; species Camelus ferus. The sequence continues at coordinate 55,661,979 of NC_045698.1, read as the reverse complement.
TTATCACCCTCTCAAGTGGTAATATCACTCTCAGTCATTCATTTATTCATAACTGTGCCTGACTCCATTTATTGATATTAGAGGAATATCCAAATAACGTAGTCAATGCTGGATAATCAATGTAATGGGCATTCTGAAAGCAAAGAGTTCTTTATGTGTTGATATAAAGCCAGTAGAGAAGGTGTTTATTAATGTTAGTCATTGATCTTTTGAGTGCCTAGAAATAAAAAGAGAAAACCTTAAGATGAGAGTACTTGTATTGACTCAACATGTTACTGCTGTGTGATCCACTGTGAACTTTGCAAATCTGTTTCGTATGAATGGATCTTACATTTTTTACTTTTAACCCCCCCCATATGAAAAGTCACAATTCTTCTGAAATGAGCCCCAAACTAAGGACATCTCTTAATAGTGATCACAGATCTACGAAGAACTTGATGCTTGGGGGTAAAGTACAACACGGTGGTTAAGAACATGGACTGTGGAGCCGGACGGCCTGGATTTGACTCCAGGCTCCATCACGAAATTGCCGTTTCATCTTCTACATTAGCTATGTCTCCAAACCTCTTGGTATCGCAGTCTCCTCACGGGGAGAATGAGAATAAAAGCACCCGTCTCATTTAACTCATGGAGAATTAAAATTTTAAAAAAGTTATGAAGTAAAATACTGAGAACAAGGCCTAATATGTAGAAACGACTCAATATTGTTAGCTATTGTCACTCTTTTAAAATACTGTCAAGGAGGTATACCATAAGTGTTTGCTTTGTCTCCCCATTGTTTGTATGAATCTTTTCTTTGTTTTCAGCAGAGGGATAGTTGTCCTGTTCTTCAAGGTCCTCCCTTTCCTTTCTCTGTAATTACTTTCTATTACTACCCACCCAAACCAACTCCTTTTCTTTATCTCTTTCTTATGTCCTCCTTCTTCACTGGATGCTGGTGTTCTTTCCTCTCCATAACCTTCAACTTTACTTTCTGAAAATGCTGAAGAAGACAGCTCCTGGGTTGTTGTTGCATTGCTGGAGCCTAGAGTCTAATGGCCACCTAGGTCATTCATTGTGGTATTCACACATTGTTTATTTATTCATTCACTTATTTACTCAATACATACAATGACTAAGTGCTAGAAGTGTGTCAGGAACTCTGCTGGAAAATGAAGAACAGCTCTCTCAAAGCTACAGTCTACTCGGGAAGGAAAACAAGGAATAACATATCATAAACAAGTGGTATGGGCTGTAATAGCTGTAACAGCACAGGGGACAATGGGAACACAGAGAAAGACCGGAAAGGGGGATGAGAGGTGGGGAAAGGGGATGCCATCTCAGAAGTCAGCTCATCCTTGATTCCCTCTCTTGCCCTCACCACACCACATCCAACCCATTAGTTGGTCTAAAGCCTCCATCTCCACATAGCCAATTCACTTCCTCTCCAGCTCCACTGCCACCACCTGATACAAGCTCCCCATTTCATGCACAGGCTAACACATTAACCTCCTAAATGATCTCCCTGCTGCCACTCTTGCTCCCCTACCATCAAATCTGCACAGAGCAGCAAACACGGAATTTTTCAAAACATTCACCAACTCATGTCTTGCACCTGTGAAAACTTTCAGCCCTTCCTCCAGTGCTTCTTATTGCACTGGGAATAAAGTTCTGTCTTTTCTAAAGACAGCAGTGCCCTATATGGATCAGAAATGTAACACAGTGGTAAAGCTCACAAACTCCCGGGACAACCTTGGGCCCAGTTCTGCTACTTACTGGTTGAGTGACTTTGAGCAAGTCTCTTAGGTTCTCGGTACCTCAGTTGTCTCTAGATGACACACGTAATGAATGTTTCCACAAGCTAATGTTAAGCACTTCAAACTGCTCCTGGCTCATAGGAAGCCTTTTTCCAAGTGTTAGATACTATTACTACTTACATGAACTAATCTCTGCCTATCTCTCTGTCCATATCTCCTACTTTTTTTTTCCTACTTTCTTTTTGACCACTGCTCTTCAACTCCAGTGACCTTTCTGCTGCTCAGACACACTGCATTTCTTCCTAACTTGGGTCAGATCTCAGATGGCTGGCTCCTCCTCGTCATTACCAGATCAATTTAAGTATTACCTTCTCAAAGTATTACCAAAGGTGGCCTGACTACCTCCCTGCCACCCCATGCCATTCCCTATAATGTCACTCTGCTTTCTTTTCATCAATTCAAAAGTACTTGGGTTGTTTGTTTACTTGTTTATTGCCTGTCTCATGTAAATAAAGAGATTAAGTTTAATGAAATCCAATACAATGTATGGCTCACTTACTGATATAACCCTGGAGACCTAGACTAACACCTAGCACATAGAATGTATTCAAACAATATTGTCAGTGGATGGATACATGCACGGATGGGAGGAAGGATGGATGAACCAATAGATGGAGTGATACTCTGAGACTTGAAGAATGAACTAAAGTAGAACCATAGAGAATGAGAGAAGGAACTGCAGAAGCAGAAGGAATTGTGCCTGAAAAAAACAGACAATCCGCAGGTCTATGAATGGACCTGTAAATGATTTCAGATACTCTGAAGCACAGAGTGTGAGAAAGAAGTGGAAACTATGTCTGGAGAGTCACCTAGACAGGGGCAGATCACTGAGATTCAGCACAGAATCTTTCTTCATGGACCAGAGTTCATCATTTTGGAATCACAGAACCCTCGTTAGGTGGATATATAATTTAAAGCTAAGAAAGACAGTGCATATGTACTTATCCAGTTACTGAGAGAAAGGGAGAGATGGAGGTTGGGGCAAAAGCTTGGCTATCAGCCTTCTCTCTGTCTTCTTGACGTTTTTCAAATTCTTCCCTCCTTACTGTTAGTCTTTTTTTTTTTTTTAAATAGGAAAACTTTTGAGTGGTATTTAAGAAGGTAGAACTTAAAAAGATGCCCAATGCCATATGTGAGCTTTTTTGCACAGTCTGAAAGTAATCTGGGAAGTAACTGAAAGCCCATTTGTTTCTTTACATACTGTTCATTATTTTGTTATGATTGATTTATTTAAAACCATTGTGTTTAGCCTAATAATATTTTAGCTAAAAGTGTTAAGCAACAAATAGATCAAAAATTAATCCTTTATTTTGATGATTTCATATTTGCATTCCATGCCCCAGTACTCCAATTTTTATTTCAATGAGTCTTAAAGAAACTGTTACCACACTCACCTTTATGTAGTGCATGGGCAGCTATTAAGGTAGAGCACATCCATAAGATGCTCTTTATAGTTATCAACATCTTGTCCTAGAAACGAAGAAAAATACAAAGTGAATCATAAGCATTCAGGTTTGTGGGAGGCCCTAAATCACATGCTGTTTCTGCACTATATATAATACAGGTACAAGAAGCAGCTCCTCTTGGATTGTAAAAACAGGAGGAACCTTGCAATAGGAGAAGTTGTCCCAACACTTTAATTATTAGTTTGACTCTCACCCAATGTGGTAGTTACCAAAATAATTCCAGAACCCAGTTTGGGGACACAGAACAATGTGGACGTGTGGGGCAACCACAACGGGGTAGGCTGTTGGAAGAACAATACAGACCACAGCCTAAGTAACTAGCGGCTAGGAGCTGGCCCAAGGAGGGAGAGGCAACCACAAAGTCTATTTAGAAACAGGAAGTTGGTCATAGATGGAGCAAGAGACGATGGGGAAGCAATAGGGAGAGATGTTGAAAAAAAGGGATTCACATCAAACGTGAGGTAGGAGGAAACCCTTTGGTGGTTTATGCTCATGGTACCAGAAAAGAACAAGGACCTCAGCAGGCTTTTTAAAGCAGACTCAATTTTGTTTCTAGGAGACTGAACAAACAAAATAAATGTATTATAAGGAGCTGTTAATTACAGAAAAGACCAGTGCTTGCCATGAGTTTTAAAGCAGTTCCAACAGTCTGAAGGGTAAAGAATGAAAGAAAACACCCTGTACTGAGCATCAAGAAACCCTGCCCTGGCTTTGCTATTAATTTATTGTGGCACTTTGGGGAAGACATTTGACAAATCTGGGTCTCAGAATGGTCCCTTCCAGCTCAAATTTCTATGAAGCTATCATTATGAAGAGAATAAGTACCATTGCTAGGAAGCATCTAGAAATCAAAGAGCCAGACTCAGAAGAACTGCAGAAGACTGTTTGATCTCCACAGTTGTTCCCTTCTCAGTTACATTTCGAACGGTTCTATAATGCCATCATTGGCTGGCTACCCAGTAGCCATTTCTCTTTCTCCTTTCTAACAAAACCCTGAATCCATACTAGAATACCCTCCTTCACGCAGTCATATCCTTTAGAGGAACTTGAGTCAAATCTCAACCTGAGGGGATGATCCTGATTATTCTAAGTCAATTACACTGGTCTCATTTCTTTTGCTAGTGGTTTTGAAATGAGTATGTGATGCAATTTTGGCCAATGAGATGTGAGAGGATATTGCAGGGCACAGAGTTGCTCCTAGGAAAGACATATTCATTTCAAGAAGAGAAAAAAGAAAGAGATGGTTGCTTTTCTTCACCGGACATTGTCAAGATAGGCTATATCTTGTGAAACTGCTGTATCCATCTTGTATCCATGAATATATAAAATAGCCTCTCGGATGAAGTTGAGACAGAATCAGGAAAGATAGGGCTGAGTGCTCAGGTGTTAGACCTACAGCCAGCCACACCTTAGAACTTTTTTATGCGAGATAATAAATTCCTTTATTGTTTAAACCCAATAAAATCAAGGCTTTTAGTTATTTGTAGCTGAAGGCATACTGACACATATTTGAGTTAGTGCCCTAAACAACTTCTTTAGAAAATATCTAAATTCCATATTATTTAGAAAACGTAGATTAAAAAGAAGTAAATGCTGTAAGAATCCAAGTCCAATTTGGGCTCAAACTCAACGTCATAATTTATGGCAGCTATTTATTTTTCTTTGATATTCCTCTCCATTTGCTTATTTTATATTTCTTGAAATAAACGTTAGAACTTTTCTATATCAAAATTATAAAATTCTAGCTATTTCCTGAAGACTGTTTTTTAACCTAATGCATTATATTTCTCACATTTTCCATCAATAGGCCATTTGACAACTCACAGTGAAAAGTATATGGCTGATAATCCTAAATTAACCTTGATAATTAAGTTTATTATTTATCATATAATTACTGAGATATGCTAATGGATGTTGTTAAACACTAACTGGGAAATTAGGTCTCTACGTTTCTGGATTTTTTAATAAGATACTACAACAAGCAGGAATTATTTATCTATATCTCAATACTATTACAATATTTCAGGAAAAAATTAAAATATCAATTTCACATACCCTCAAGTTTCCAACAAAATGAAATTTTAGATTGTATCATACAATGCTATTAAAGACAGTGCATTCCATAAGTACTAACTGAATCCAAATAAGAAAGCTTTCTTTAATTATGCTTATTAATAATAATTTCCTATTGTCTTTCAAGAAAAACGGTTCCTATTTTTTTCCTTTTTTTCAGGAAACTTTTATAAGCATAATGTTAAAAGTCTGAGCTCCACTGTCAAATAGCCCTGAATTCAAGTTCTGAATCTTCTGCTTATACTCTGTGATTTTGGGTAAGTTACTAACTCTCTCATTTCCAGTAGCTACTTAATAGTGAGAAGCAGTACTTTATTGATGTGATTGTGAGAACTGATAAAATAGCTCAGTGATACACAGTATATTCAGTACTCGATTTTTATTATTACAATTTCTAATTCAAGCTTTCTATTAGTGTTTTCTTCCTGGTGTCATATCACTAATAGTAAAAAGAAAAGTATTTAAAGCTCTTGGATTTGAAAATTATAACTGGGGTTGCCATTATAGCTGTGTACAACTTCATGCTTACAGTAAATTGTCCCATAACTTAATGCTATGTGCTTTGAATCACTACTTAGAAATACGTTTTATCTCCTACGTGAAACAGTCAGCTTCTGGAAGGCAGAGCCAGTATCGTATTCAACTTACTAATTCCCACAATATTTCCACAGTGCCAGCTTCAGACTAGACCCTTGAGGGAGGTTTGTGGACGAAATGCATGACCAATGCTTCCATTTTCTATTCAGAAACACACTCTGAAGACAAATGTCAACAGTCTTTTAAAATATGGGTGAGTATGCTAATTAACACCTGAAATACACTTGATATTTACTGTGATTCAATTGTATCAGATGTTTATCAATATCCAGTGTCAGTAACAGTATCAGAGGAGAAGGTGTAACCCTGACCAGAAATGGGTCTTCTGCATCCTAATTTCAAATCCAGGACAGATAGTCAAAAGTCTAACTCTTTGTGCCATACTTCATCCTTATAAAAGTGTCTTTTTTTTTTAAGGGAAGAGGGAAAACAGTCCTTCATCTGTAAAGCAAATATACTCATCACTTGCCCAAGTAAGGCCACCCCTAACAAGGTTAGGGAAGGAAGCCAGTGCATTAAAAGTATAAGGGAAAGATCAGCCATGTTTTAAATATATTTGCATGAGTATGTTTAAATAAATTGCCAACATTTAAAATTTGAGTCTTCACACCAAGTCTTAGATCTCTGACTTCTTTTGGAAAATCAGATCTAACAGCTCTAGGTTCATATTCTAGCTGGTCAATCATCAATACTAAGCAAGCATCAGCCTTTGGCCTTAGCTCTGTGCACTCAAGGTTATCACTGGCCCCACTTGGCCTCTTGTCCACTTCCACTCCATGTCTGTTTCCTGAAGTCACTGGAGTTTGCAACTCAAATGCCCAAAGTTCTGGCTTCAGACCTACATTTTCATTGCTTCTTCCTTTAGAGTCCATGGGCATTCATTCTATTTCTCTAATCTTCATAAGTCTATGTCCATGTTCATGGTTGTTACACACACTATTTGCCTTCTCTGAGTTTACAAAATAAGAAACTTTCTGAAATTTCTTTCTATTTTAAGCACCACTCTGACCCCCTATTTCTATTCTTCTGCTCTTCTGTGGCTGTCTTGTAAGCATTATCTGTTAGTGATAACAAGTCTGTCTGCATAGAAAGACCTGGGCCATATGAGAGCTAGTGCCTATATTTAGTCTTCTGTTCCAGTGAAGTCAATGAGAAGAGGAAAAGGCCATTGAACAATCAAGTCACAGCTGACTCAGGCTGTTTAATTGCCTAGGAGACACAGGAGACAAGGTCAACAGGACCTTGAGAAATGTCTATCCATGAGAAATGTCTGCAGAGGGGATTAAGGGTCATGCAAGATTGGTTGCCTCTGAGAAAGAGAGAGCCAAGCTTCTAATAAACACATATTTAGTATTCTCTCTTAATTTGGGGGAAGCTCCACTGAGCAAAGGGTGACTTAAGGATGCAGACACAATGGTATGTCTTAGAGTTTTCGAATTAGTTACCCTAGACAATCAAAGGTCTAGGATACCTCATCCACAAACTGGATGTAAAGAGCCTTGTCCATCATGTTGCTACTGGGTACTTTCTCAAAAGAGGAATCTCTGAAATGCAGAATGAGATATCATGGTTTAAACATGAAGGGTCATGAATTTACTTCACAGGAATAGTGGCACCATGTGAATTTATCACCTACCTCTGACTGGATTCCTGGACCTGGACATGGCTAAGCTTTCTCATGTCATTGCTCCTTAGCACTACTCTGCTCTCTGCCTGGTGAACCCCTTCATCCTTGATCTAAAGCACATGGCACTCTCCAGTCTCTTCCTCATGCTCTAGTTTCATCATGGCACATTGTAGATGTATAATTGGGAATAGCCTTTCTCTGCCCACCATAATATGAGCTCCAGGAAGGCAGTCTGTGATATTTTGGTCGCTGCTGCATCTACAATGTCCAGGACACCCAGCAAATATTTGTTGAATAAATGAATATGCCCATTTTGTATGTAAGTAGATGCATTCTATATACACCGTGTGGTACACGACTTTCTTCGCTTAAAGTACAGTATATCTCAGAGAATGCTCGGCTAATATAGTTTGTCTGTGTTGTTTTTAACAACTGCATAGATTCCCCCTACGTGAATGTAGCATCTTTTATTTCACCAGTTCCTGTGATGAGCCTTTAAAGTGTTTCCAAAGTTTTCCTATTAGAAATAAGCTGCAAAGGGCATCCTTGTCCATTTCTCTTGGATGACATTTGTACCAATATCTATGTGACAATATCTAAAAGAGGAATTGCTAGGTCAAAAGGTATATACATTTAAAAATTTTTTGATAGCTATTACCAAATTACTTTCTAAAGAAAATAAACCTGTTCACATATAGAAGAGATCCACTTTCCCCACAACCAAGCCAACCCAAACTTTCATCAAACTTTTCTATCTTTACTGCTCTGACTGATGAAAAGATGGTGCAGCATTTCATCATTTTTTTAATTACTATTTCTTTCATTATGAATGAGGCCGACCAACCTTTCATATGATTTTAAAACATTTATATTTCTCTTTCTGCCATCTGCACAAAACTTTTGCCAATTTTTCTTTTTGATAGATTGTGGTCTTTTTTTTTTTTTGTAAAAGTTCTTGGTGTATCAAAATAGTTGTTAGCACTTTATCTCTCACACATTGCTGATATTTTCCAGATGTGTTATTTGTTTTTGTGTAAATAATTTAATTGTTATTTAGTCAGGGTTATAAGTCTTTTCTACTACGGCTTCCAGGTTTTATCTTTTCCTTAAAACAGGTTTCTCTACTCCTAACTTATTATGTTAAAAATCTCATAATTTGCTCTAGTTATTTTTTAAATGTAACTCCCTATATTTCCTATTAGAGCTATCTAAACTTTATTTTAGGACAAGAAATGAGGTAAAGATTGACTAATACTTTAAGTGGACTTGACTTGTTGTTTTCAATAGAATGAAGTCTATTTATCATATACACAAGTCATGTCTTCATTTCCACTGAATTTCCATGTTCATTTGAGTCTATTTCTGGACTCTGTCTTCTGTTCAGTGAAACTAGATGATTCTTAAAACAGTATGCCTCTCTCTAACTCATGTTATACATTTAGTAGGAAATACATGATTTGGGTAATGCTGTTATTATTATAGAATTAGATCAATATGAGCACCAGGGACATAGCTTAACACCATTTATTTGTGTAGTTTTCCTTTATCAAAGCCTTTCCACAGGTATTCACTCGTTTGATGTTTATTACTGCATACCCATTTAAAAGATTTTGGCACCAAATATCTAAAAGTTTTGTCTTAACCTGGTTTTCTCAGCTAATCAGTGCAACTCGAGCAATTCAAAGCCTAGCACTCATTCCACTGCAGTGCAGGTAACATCAACTCAGTAATTTAACAATAGAAAGATGATAACTTACCTATTATGTATGTGTTTATTATAAACTATGTAATGTCATTTTATAGACATAAACACTTCTTAAAATTCCTAGAAGAATGAGGTAGGATGTCTATAGATACAGAAAAAATGTGAATTTAAACAGAGACCTGCACTTAAACCGTTTTAAAGATGATACATCTATTCAGAAGTTTCAGGAAACATGACCAACAAACACATTACATAAAGATGCTTTGCACTGACCACTGAAATAGAACCGCCCCTGGCACATTCAGTGAGAAGAACTTGGCAGTCAAAAAAACCCTGCAAAAATATATACATAATAAATGTATAAATGTATACATATGTAGTTAACCATGTCTAGGCTACCGGAGGAAATTGGCAAAAGTTCACTAATCAAAGTGGAGCTTAGCCAAGACATTTATCCCTACTTCTCCTTGTTCTGATTCCAAATCAGAGAGAGTGCGGGCCTTGTGTTTTCTGGTAAAGTACAGACCTATGCAGCAATCAGCATGTTTTCTCATACCAGGGCAAGTAACCCTCAACAATGAGTGTTTGTGAGTCCTAACTGCTTTCTCTAGGTGGGTGGTGTAATACTAGCCTACTACAGTCATTCATTCTTTTCCTCAAAAGAACCATGTGTCTTGAGTAGTTCTGTTCAGTCACAAGGCAATACCCCATTTTAAATACAGTGTCTAGTGATGTTTGCCCATGAAAAAAGTCAACAGAAATGTTTAAACTCCACTGAAAAAAGGAAAACTTGGTTATACAGCTGTTGGGAGACTGTGTTGGTTGCTCTTTCGATTCTTAAAGTCTCTAATGTTCACCTACTGGCAATTATTAACCACAAAGTACTTAAGCATAGTAATGTGAGGAAAGAAAGAACAACGACTCTATCTTTAACATTAATCATATTCAGCCTTAAATTAACTTTTGAGGTCCTTTCCAAACAATTTGCAAGGGTGCAGATATAGGTATCTTAGGATATCAGAGGTATTTCCTTCCAGTTTGTAATCACAGAGAAAAAGAAGAAACCTACGTCTGTAAACTTATTAATCTAAGGGGATTCTTTTCAAACTTTATTTTTAAGAGCAGGAAATACAATTTAGGGATAACTTTAAATTTCTTTTTTTACTTACTAAGAAAAAACAAAACTTTGAATTCTTCCACAAATCTTTGACGACTGTCCTGATTCTCATCCCTCTTCCCACCACCCACAAGGAGATTAAGGACTGTGGACTTCCTGCTGGAGGAAGTAATTGCTTAACCACTTTGGAATCCATGGAACCCTTGGCAGTATTAGTTGGGACAGGCACATACAATTGTAAAAATTTTCCTTCCTTTACGTAGAGCTCAGAACTATAAGTCAGTCTCTGAGAACTTCTGCTTGATAGGCTCTCACAATCCAAGTTATATAGTCCCCAAGCTGGAACAGACTTTTATCTCAGAAAATTAGTTCTTGCTTCCATTGGTGCCTTCCTATTTATATATTAAACTCACAACATCCTATTTTAGGTCTTTATATGAATATTTTCCCTATAGATTTGGCACAATTGCCGAGCAGTGCTTAAAAGAATTTGGGTCACAGCTTTCAGAGGGAGTCAAAAAGAAAGGGAAAGTTAATCAATTATATGTCAGAACTGGAGATGGACTAGATCACTTAAACTGTTCTTCCAAGATAAAGCGAAGTAAGAGAGTCTAAATGCAGCTCTAAGTGGCAGCGTCTACTCTGTGCGACATTCCCCCAAGCCACTCGCTCAGTCATTTCATAAATATGAGCTGAGCTCCCACTGTGGGCCGGACCGGAGCTAGAGCTCCTGATGCAAAGGGATCTGAGTTACACCCACAGCCCCTAAGGTTTGTACTCATGGAATTCTATCAGTCCTCTCAATGGCAATTGTTTGCCATACTAGGCGAACTCTTTATGACAGTCTGGAACGTGACTATCCTGTCATTGACTAAAAATGATCTTTAAACCGACATGAACATACTTAAAAAGTCAATATATGGAACACAGGATAAACTCGTCTCATATTTCTGCCAAAAAAGTTTGCTTGGAGTAAATCTTTACTTATTTCCTGTCGCAAGGCAAAACCTCCTCCTAGCACTCCCAAGAAGCAAGAAAAAAACATTCAAAGATCTTTTAATAAGAGTGTTTAGCGCCGTCTAGATAGAAGTCGAGTGGTCTCCTGCAGCCGCCCGCAGCCTAAACGCGGGGTGCGCGGCCGCTCCTTTTCTCTCACTGCCCCGCCCGGGGCCCGGGGAAAAGCAGCAAAGCCACGCCCCCACTGGCCTCTGGGCGGGGACCCAGGAGGCGCCCCGCCAGCCTCCGCGCTGAGCGACTGCCGGTCCAGCAGTGCCGCTGTCTCCGAGTCCAAGGAGTCACACCCGTCTAGGGCCGGGAGCTTAAGTCCCAGCCCACGTGGCGGCGGCTGGTGAACCCCGGCCCTGCGGGAAGCGCCCGGGAGGGTTCTTACCTCCGCGCGGGCTGAGCGACTAGAGAGAATTCTCCAGCCCCAGCCGGTCTAAGCGGCTGGTCCCCCGCCTTCCTTCTCTCCCAGCACGCCGCTTCAGTAGCGTTTGCTATCATTCTTAGGATTAAAACAATGGCTTTAAACGAGACGCAAAATTCAGTCCAAAAATCTTGAAACGAACCCAGCGGGTCTGCCCCCGGCTGTTTGCGTGCATGTGACTCATTTTTATTCCTTTCTTCTTTCCTTTTCCCACTGTCTCTTTCCTTAACTTCTTTTTTTTTCCTCCCGGCACCCTCCTCCCAAATTTCCACGTTCGAGGAGTGTCGTGAAATTGAGGACGTTTAAACGTTACGCTGGGGGCCCTTTTTAGGCAATACTCTGGGGCGGGGCCCTAGCATTGGGTTCCAGCAGTCATGAGCCTTAGTAAAATTTCCGAAAGTAAGGCACTCTGTATGGTCTTTCTTAAAGTGACGCCCAAGATTGAGCACCAACGCCGCCCGAAACCTGGATCCTCCCCTGGGCAAGTGTGTTAGACCATCAAAATGCAGACTTGGCCCAGAGTGCCTCGCACATCCCGGCTGACTTGGGAAAAAGCGCTTCTGCCCTTTGCAAAGCCAAGTCTCCTTTCTGGGTCCTCCAAATGCCTAGATTTACACCGCAGATTCCGAAGTAGAAAACAAGTAAAGGGTAACTAGGGTCCTCCATCCTTGAATACACGATTGTGAAAGTAGCTCCTTTGGTTTTGGGGGCATGGTTTTCTTCCACCTGTGCTGGATTTCTCCATCAGGGGGCGCCCACACCCGCCATAAAACTCCCTATTCCTAGACATCTGGGTTCTGCAAGCTCAAAGCACTCCAACTGGGGGCAGATCCGAAGGAGCGCACCGCCTCCCTCGCTCCTCCCTTCTTGTCTGCCTCGGCGGACAGGGAAGGCAAGGAAGGCAGGGATTTCACACTAGCCATTCATTTGTCAGCCGTGGGGGAGGGGACTCAAGAGCGAAAGGAACCGAGCAGAGGCTGAGAGAGGGAAAGGGAGGCAGAGAAGATGGAGACAGAGAGGAGAGACAAAGATGAGAAACGGAACGCAGAGTGAGGCTGTCCTTCCGCCTGTGGGTGTGCACACCGCGGGGCAGCTCTCCAGGCGCCGCATAGATTTCTCTTCCCTCCCGTAGCATCTCCCGGAGACATGCAGGACTTGCTGAGGCGCAGCTGGATCCGAGAGCAAATAGTTTCAGCTATGACACTATTATTCTACCTCGCTCTCCGCTGCCTAACACACTGACCGCTCCACGCCCAGTGACACAGAGTGAGCTGGGGCAACTCTAATACCCTCTAGCCCGCACGCACCAGGGATGTCGCTCGGGGGCATCCACGCCTCCGCAAGGCGGTGGGGAGCTTCAGCCGAGGGCGTCCCCCAGTGCTGCCAGCACTCGCTCTCCCCCGCCGCGCGACCCGCCAGTAAAGTTGCTCAACTAGGGCCGCGAGCCGGGAGGGGGTGGGGAAATGGAAGGAAAAGGAAGACTGCTGTAGTCCGGGAGAGAGGGCTGGTCCTAGAGGTCCCAGATTCGGGTCCCCGCGCCACCTTTGTCTGAAGAGCACTCTGAGAACTGGTTTGCTCGTTGAGGCGGGAGCGAAAACCACTTCGCTCCTCAGGGTGAGAGAAAATTCCTGCACATCCCTGCTGGTTCGGGGCAAGCTTTTCCCGCCCTGGCGCCTAGCAGACCTCCGCGGCGCTCCAACAACCCCACCCCCATCCCCTGCTCCCTACCGGCCGGCTCCGGCGCACCGCGCGCTGGACAAAAGAACCCAGGGGCACAGGAGAGAGCCTTGACAGCCCCTAAGTCGCCAAAGACACGCGGCCCGGGGACCCTGTACCTCCCCCGACTGGACCTCCTCCCAGACCGCCTGAGGGCTGAGGGGGTCACGTCCGCTCAGGTCCGGGATCGCCCTGTCAGGAGCTGCCCGGGAGCAGCTTTCCAGGAACGCCGGGCACTGACCACACACCAGGGGCCGGGAACCAGGTGGCCTGCACCAAGGCGGCTCGGGAAACTTGTATGTGGGCAAGTCTCCGGAGTCCCCATTCAAACTTTTGCCTCGAGCAGGTTAACAACAACAAAAAAACCAAGGTGCCCCGCGTCCCTCCTTCCTCTCCAGCTCAAGACCCCGAGACGTTTCTAAGGGTTCTGTGCATTCCCTTCCTTCCCTTCCCCCGTTCCATTTGTCCTTCTACCCCCACCCCATCCCAGGCTTCTTTTGTCTGGATCTTTTTCAGCACCAAGGTCCTCTGTATTTCTCTCTCCAAACGTCCTTCTGAAAGTTACCTGCATTTTTAAAGTGCATATATTTTCTTAACTTCTCCTCAGAGCGAGTTATTTTTTGCCTTAATTAAAGCCTTCCATCAATTACAATGTACTTTCCCCCCCTAAACTCGCTTTTTTTTTCTGTAAGTTTTTCTTTTTCTTTTCTTTTTTAAAGGGGGAACAAAAGAAACATGATTACCTTGAAAGGCGGCTTATTGCAGTTTGGGGGAAAAATTCACCTCAGCGCTGCGCGAATGGGCTCGGCGTTGGCGGGGCGGGTCACATAGGAAGCGCGGCGGTCTGGGGAAGGGTGCGGAGGGTGCGGGATGGTGCTGGAGGACGCGGGGCTGACGGCAGATTCGGGTCCCAGCGCCTGTCCACCGCACCTAATGTTCGCGGCTGTTGCGCCCGCCCGCCTGGAGTTCTTCCCCAGAAAGGCTCGGGGCAGCTCGTCTGCAAGTTCAAATGCGGGTTGTGACACCCATCATCATTATATCACTGTACCGTCAGCACCGAGGAGGAGACTCAGCGAGGAGGAGGAGGAGGAAGAGGAGGAGGGTTCATTCACAGTCTCCTGAAGCGCTCCGCAGCTTCAGCCACTCCTAAAAGCCCAGGCTTGGAAAGCAGGCAGAGGGGCGGAAAGGCAGCTCCCCGCGCCTGCGGTAGGGACCGCCTGCCTCCCTCCCCAGGCACTCCCACCTCTCGGCGTTTCTTCCTGACAAGAAGTACCAATAGGCTTGGGGACAGCCGCGCTCCCCATTCAGCGACTCACTGAGCAACATCGCGCTGTGCGCAGGGAAACCACTGCCCGTCCACCCCCCCCCCCCCTTCCCCGCCCCCCCCCCCCCCCCGGCTGCCAGTTCTGGGTTAGGGGAAAGGAGCCCCCAGGCTCTTGTGGGGCAGGCCAGCACTAGACAATTGAGTATCGTCAGCTCTTCTTGGGGGCAAACGAAACTCTGTAAGATCAGCAAAGAACTTGGTTACAGCCTGTTCACGCGGCCACCGAGCCTGCCTGTCCCATCTGAAGGCACTGTCAGGCTCCTGGCTTCTGCCAACCTGAAATAAACACTGAGAAAACGAGATCCTTCTGAGACCTAGAAGGAAAGTGTAAGAATTCCCCGCTGCCTTCCTGGGGAACTGCCCAATGGGGTGCCCAACGTCACTGCGCAATCTACAAAGACCCTTGTAATAAAGGGCTGGACAGGAAATCCCCGAAGCAAATCCCTGCTCGGATTCAGACAGATCCTTTTCCCCTGCCACAAACCTACAGAAGTCTGGATTGTGCTTTCTTCCTTCTTTCTTTCCCTTAGCCTTTCAAAGTGTCCCTCACAGGAGAACATTTAATGCTTTTTCTGAGTAACAGATTCCTTGGACGGATCAATCACCTTCCTTGTGGTCAGGAAATAACCTTTCATGAGTTGATGTGATTTCTGTTTTCAGCCAAGGCCCACCCGACTATGTAAATAACATCAATACACAGAAGAGTCCCCTGCATTGTATTACAAAAGATTTCCAACAGGACCTTACAGAGCAAGGGTCAACCAGTTGACACAAAGGATTTCTGCCCCTTAGAAAAGAGGGACTTTGTATCTTTCTTTTCTTTGAAGTCAAGTATGAGTTTACACAATGGGAACAAAATAAATCCAAGATGCACATCAGCTTAACACTGGGAATACTGGAGTGGATAGCAAACTTTTCTTTCTACACAAATATGGAAGTATTTGAAATACGGAAAGTGAGATAATTCTTCTCTCTGAAGTCCCTACTTAGAAAATTATGTCAAACACAGCACCTCACAACAGTGATGATTAAAGGAGAAAGTCCGTTTTCACTCTGAATTTCCTTGAGTAGTTTGGCTTAAGCTCATATTTTAAAACTTGTATCAGCCTAGACTCTTGTTATAAGGTTTCTTTTGCAAGTTATATGTGTTCTGCATGATCATGGATTTTAACTGATAAACAGGTAAAAGGTTTGTCAGGAGAATTTCAGTCCTCAAAATGTGCATCTTTTATCTATCTATCTATCTATCTATCTATCTATCTATCTACTCACTACAGTGAATGACATAACTATTAATTATAGGATTTGGAAATTGATTTGATTTAACAATGACTTACTTATTCTTAGGAGTTAGTTTAAGACCATTTCCCACATTGAAATCATATCCCATTAAAATACATTTAAAATAACAAAGTCACAGAACAGAACTGGAATTCAACCCTTACATTTAATAGATAAGCAAACTTTTAGGAAAGTGACTCACCTAAAATCATGTGATTAACAGCAGAGCTGTTACCAGAACACAACTCTTGACTCCTTGTCCACTGGTCCTTTCAGTGCTCTTTATAGCAAGTTTATGATCAGGATGACTTCACTCAGAAAGGGAGAAAAATGAAATACAAGAATCTTTATTGAAATTTATACCCCAGGCTTTAGGTTAGAACTTTCTCTAAAATACGTCTAGGTAGGTATGTATTATTACTCTCATTTTAAAATTTGAGTAAACCGAGTTAAGTTCCAAAGAGTTTTAGTGTCCTACCCAAGGTCACTCTTTAAGTGGTAGATCTGCCAAGCTGAGAAGCTTATAATCTCTCCATTACCCTGCGCTCTGTCCATAATACAGTTAAGTAAAACGTTTCTACAAAGGAGACCCAGAGCAGAAAGAAGCAACTAATAGATTAATATCAATTTTCAAGGAAATATTACTAAATAGTTAACATTCACTATAAATAATACCATCTGTACATGATAGAACATGAAGAAAATTATGGGTCAGCTACTCCTTACATCCTGAGATATTTTCCTTTACCTTGCCAAATGTGTTTCTCCAGCCCTCCAACATTTATAGTTCCTTGTAACATCCATAGACATTACAACTCTTGACTAAGTAGTTCTACAGGGCAGAGGCACTTTCTTAGGCAGATGCAACTAGTCAGAACATGGACAATGTTGAAAAGCTTTATACTGCATGCCTTTTCTTTACTTTGGCTTAAAACATTATAATTTAGAAATTTAAACACTACTTCAGGCTGTCAAATCTCCAGAATGAAATGACACCCCCAAATATCTGCTTTCTTTCTCTAAGGCAGATTTCCCCCTCTAGCTATCTATAATAGAGAAGGAATAAATAGGAAAGCATACCAGGTCCATTCAGGATAGAGTCTACAGCTGTATTATCTCTATGTAACTGTCCTTGAGGACTTTTTTAGCTCTCTTTTCCCTTTTTCTCTTCCTTCTTTCCTTCCTTTCACTAAAAAAAAAAGAGAATGAGAGAGCAGTTCTTTCTAATTCTCCCATGCCTGAAAAACCATCAGAAGTTTTGAATGGGAAAATATATATCTACAGTTTTCATTCCTAAAACTTTATTTGCCCAATACACTCATCTGAATCAAACAGTAATTAAAATATCACTCTATTCATTCCTCCTTTAAAACACATCCTTGTACTGGAGATGTTCTGTATATAAACTCCTCGTCCCCAGGTGTAGATAAAGCAAGATCTTCATTCCTAGTGCTGGTGTCTACAAGAAACCAGAAGCCAGAAGCTATGTGTCTTGCTTCGTTGTCTTGATCTTGTCTTTAGGAACTTGGCCAAGCTCAGAGGCAGCCAGCCAATGACTTAGAGAAGAAAGGTATAGATGGCAGGTGGGTCTCCAGGGAATTTCATTATCTTTATCTAAACCTTCTGAGGTCCTTAAGGATCACGTTTCAGTCTTCTCCTTTTTTATTGATCAGGTGAAGTGTTCTTAGAAATGGTATTATCTGTTGCTGCCCTAGGAATGACAAGGTTCCAGTCCCACCCACATTCAGAAAACAGAGTTCACATTTCAAGCTCCTGATCTGGCTGATCCTAGACACAATGAAGCAAACATCCTCTCTGGGTGGTGAAAGATTAAAAATGCACCTTTAATGAATTCCAAAGACCCTAGAAAAAAAGGAACCAACTCTCTAAGGTTGCTTTAAAAAATTTTTTTTAACACTACAGATTAGGGACAGACATTTTATCCAACACTTCAAATCTTCTTTGGTTCTAGGAAATGCAGAAGTAATATAAGTTCTTTGTTGCCTTCTTTAAAAAATAAAAGAAACCCTACAAAAGGCAAACTGATGGTGACCATCTCATTAGGCATTAGCCTGAAGTACATAAATTACCAAGAGAAATAAAACACAAATATCCTTAGAAAGCCATGAAAAATCTGATTTTTCCCAGAAATCAGATACCAAGCCTTTGCGCCCCAACCTCCAAATCAAAATGTTACAGTAAAATGTTTCTTTCAATAAAAGAGTTCTTTTTTCCCCCTTTGCTGTAAATGTCCTGTTCATGGTTGGGCAGATTTCTCCAGAACTTAGCTAGAAGACCGTCTACATCACGATGGAACTATGCAAGCCAAAGCCAAGTTCCAACATGGAGTGATGGGAAAGGCTGGGCTGCGGAGAGGAGATGACTTCATTAGGGAGAAGAGAGGCTCTCTGAGCCGGTTCACACGTCAGCCAAACGGTTCAGCACATCTGCACTAGCCCCGGGGAGGCTGCCTGGGGCAGAGTATCAAAAATGCCATCGTTTTTACAAAAGAAAAGATTAAAGCATAAATAAAGCAGCCCAACTAAACTGAATCAAAGATATCTACCTTACTCCTCTCTCTTGGTCGAACTCAGACTCTTTTCTTTTCCTCCTCACAGCCTGAAAAGTATGTTATTTTTTATAAAGCATTTGTCTGACTGAACCAAGACAAACTGAAGAATCTGGTTTCTGAACACAAGGAAGCGGTAGAGATCTTAGAATTTATGCAGCAGGGCAGAGAACAACACAGAGGTTTTCTTCAGAGGCAAAACTTTTGCAGTTGCTGTTTATTTTCAGTGGGTACCAGGCTCCTTTATTTAATTAGCATACAATGGGACCAAGAGACAAGAAGCTTAATGAAAGCACCATGGATGGGGCAAAAAGCCAACGTGGCATCATTAGTACTTCCCATGTAACAACGGTAGGAGCAAGACAGGAAGCAAGGGAAGTTCTCCATAGTGAGAAGAGTGTTTGGGGAACTCTCGCTCAGGTATCAGAATAGCGTGTAGAAGTAACATCAGTTACTCTTTTTATTCTATCAATAAAAAGAATTGCAGGACTAGTCGAAAGTCAAGAGACTTTAGGCTCTTAGTTACAAAATTTGAGTGATCACATTTTAACCCTGTGATGCAAAGGAGATCAAATATTTGCTCTAATTCATCAAGAAAAAAGAAGAGAATATCTGTAAGACTCAGCAAATACTTATCACAAACTGACTGCTCTCAATTTCATTTCTATTTTCTTCGTTCAATTCAACAAACATTTGCTGAGCACCTTCTATGTGCACTGCTTTAGAACTCTGGTATTCAGAAATTATTCAAAAGATGAAGAACTGCTTCCCAAACTACAGGAGTTTATAATTTATATAGACAAAATTAACTTACTAGAGTAGTCTAGGTTATGATCTACACAATGACAAATGAACTTAGAAGAAAAAAATATTTTTGTGTATATGCCCACTGGCTGGTTCAGTCAGCCATTTTTTGAAGACATGCCACCGACTACAAATGGATCAGGGAAGAATGGTAGCTCAACAAATCTGTTTCCTTTACTGGAAAATCTCTTCCACGCACGTATTCTATTGACATTGAATCCTGGGCATTAATCTTGTTGTAGATGAGGGAATTGTATTTCTTATTTTCCCGTAATAAAATGAGTTGGTTAGATGATATGTACTTAGAATTCATTTTAAGTTTCTGAAAATCTTCCAGAATTGATAAATCAAACCAAAGTTGAATGGTGGAAAGAAAGCAATAAATGTCATTCTAACAAGAAAAGAAGTTCAAGGAAATTGACCACTCTAAGGATACTAGGGACTGCTGGACATGAGTATCAAATGTTGGCATTGGAAAACTAGAGAAAAGAACAATGGGCTAAAAATTGTTTTTCTTCTCAGACATTAGAAAGCTGAAGTAATTTGATTTTAAATATAGCATTGAATTTATAGCTTCCCTCAAAAATGCAGTTGGGAATGTATAATGGTCCTTCCCATCCCCTATTCCTGCAATTGCTTTGGGGAATTTTTGTCTGTTTTTGTCTCTGGTGTTAGCTGCCTGTGACTACTCCTCCCTTCCATATCATCTCACATAATATCTATCTCTTCTTTCCCCCAGCTTTATTGAGATATAATTAATATATAACATTGTATAAGTTTAAGGTGTACAGTGTGATTTGATACATGTTATATTGTGAACTATTAATCACAAAAGGTTGGTTAACACATCCTTTAACTCACATAATTTCCTTTTTTAATTGTTGTTATGGTGAGAACATTAAAGCTCTACTCTAATAGCAAGTTTCCAAATGCAGTACAGTATTGCTATCTATTGTCACCATGCTGTACATTAGCTCCCTGGAGCTTATTCATATTACAACTGAAAGTTTGTATCCTTTGACCAATATCTCCCCATTTCCCCCACCTCTCAGCCCTTGGCAAATACCATTCTACTCTCAAAATAATAAAAAGGCCATATGTGATAAGCCCAGAGTCAACATCATACTCAAAGGTAAAAAGCTGAAAGCTTTCCTACTAAGATCAGGACAAGATAAATGTACTTACTTTCACCACTCTTATTCAAAATAGTACTAGAAGTGTTAGCTATGGCAATTAGGCAAGAAAAAGAAATAAATGTATCCCAATCAGAAAAGAAGTAAAATTGTTTCAGTTTGCTGATGACATGATCTTGTTTACAGAAAATTCTAAGTAAATTCATAAAAAAAAAAAAACTGCTCAAGTTAATATACTAGTAAAGTTTCAGGATGCAAAATCAACACACCAAATCTGTTGCATTTCTACACAGTAACAACTATATGAAAAAGAAATAAAACAATCCCATTTATAATAGCATCAAAAACAATAAAATACTTGGTTACAAATAAATTTAGCCAAGGAAGTGAAACATCTATGCACTGAAAACTATAGGGCATTGAAGAAAGAAATTGAAGAAAACACAAATTAATGGAAAGGTACCCTGTGTTCATGGATTAGAAAAGTTAATATTGTTAAGATATCCATACAACCCAAAGATATCTATAGATTCAATGTGATGCCTATCAAAATTCTAACAGCATTTTTTCACAGAAATAGGAACAATATGATGTCTATCTTAGACTGGGTTCTCACAAAAACAAGCCCTGAGACAAGGATTCAAATGCAAGTAGTTTATTTGGGAGTGACGGCAAGAAACATCTATAGAGAAGAAAATGAGACAGGGAAGGGAAGGAGGCTCTGAAAGGTGCATTTCAAACAGACTGCCACTATGAGCAACTGGAGCTTATTCCCACTAGAGGATGCCGGGAAACCATTGAGAACATGTATCTCAGAGGTATCCCCGTCTAAGAGAGAGGGAGCTGAAGTATTTATACACCTGTCATTGGTTGGGGGTTTTTCGAAAGAGTATCAATCTTCTGCATATATATAGGCCAACTGGGCTCTGGTGGCCAGAGAAGGCTCTCAGGCTAAATGATGCAGAGTCTGCAATAAGAATTTGGTCCAGCATGCACATGATAAAGATGAGGGGATATGGGCTTGGGTACCAACTGTAGCTGCTGTAATTCTCAATATTCTAATCATCACCAAGGCTGGCTAGGACTGTGGGATTGGCAACAACAGGTCTACCTTGGTGAGCTGCAAGTCTTAGGATATCAGGGAGGAGGGTGGTTCCATTCAGCAGCTCCTCCCTCTTAGGCCCCTGTGCACCCACACCAGGAGCATCCCTACTGCTACCTTTCCCACACTCAGTGCTGCCTTGCTAATAGGATCCCCAGCCTGAATCTCAGTGCCTCTTC